>NW_018128031.1:586112-586387 GCF_001952655.1 Monopterus albus | reverse complement strand
GTTTCTCTGTTGTCACAGTTTTCAAAAATCTTGGAAAAACTTTTTAATAACAGATTAGACACATTTATTGATAGACATAGAATCCTCTCTGATTGTCAATATGGTTTTAGGTCAAACCGATCGACATCTCTGGCCATTACTGAGCTAATGGAGGACTATGGAGTGCTATGGATGAGAGGAAATACACGATGGGAATATTTATTGACCTAAAAAAAGCATTTGACACAATCAATCATGAGTTATTAATGGATAAGTTAGAAAAATATGGGATCAGG
>NW_018128031.1:572360-585143 GCF_001952655.1 Monopterus albus | reverse complement strand
AAAAAATAGTAATAGAATTGATGAGTTTAAACGTAAATATAAAGGTATGTGTCAATCAAGATATATGCAAGAACAGGCTCAATGATTAACTACATGGACTATTGTGGGTGTGGTGTATATTTTGTCACCATTCTTTTAGTATATCACTCGTGTGATGTAAGAATGTTAACACTGTTATATTCTTTTTTAGTATAATATGTGTGTGTGTAGAAGTGAATCATTTATTGCTTGCAAACCAATGATGGTAAGATGATGTCATGGGGTAGGACTGGATAAGTCTGACTTCTTCCTAATCCATTCAAGCATGTACTAGGTATAAGTTAATTGATATTTGATTGTGTGTAAAAATGTGTGTTGTTATATCAACTGTTTTATATGCTTGAAAGAATAAATCAAATCAAATCAAATCAAGCCATTGCCCCTCACTGCCAAGGGCAGGTGTACAACTGACTTTGTTATTGGTGTGTGTGACCTTCTTTTTTCAGCTCTAAATAACTGCTTTCATAGTTCCACTCAGCTACTTATGAGGCAGTACATTTGTGGGAAACAAGTACTTCTAGCACTCTCCTCTGGCTCCGATTTGAGTGAATGCAATCACACAATGTGGCCATTAGTTAAATAACAATTGACAAACAGTTAGTTGTTTTGTGTATGAGTATGTCTTTAGTGATGGAGAGAGATGAAGGTAGTTGGAGACAGGTATGGCAAGTGATGGATGTTCACAATAATACATTTTAAGTGCTATTATCCCATTGTTGTGTTTGGTCTTGCATGTATTTCTGTCGATGTATGACCTTTGACCTCAGCAGTGGGTGTTTTGTAAAATAACAGAATTAACCCAACAGTGTCTTGTTGTCTGTATACTTTAGCTATGTGTGAATGTGTGGAATGAATGTTGATATGCACGCATTACATCCTGGTACACATGCAGCAGGTCCACTGATTATTTTGCCAGTGCTGTACATCTCTGCTAATTAAGACTGATGAAATAATTAGCACTGGAAAGCAACTGATTTGTTTGAGCAAAGGATGTACAGAATTTAAAAACCTTCTGTCAACCTCATTTAAGAAGTGGCTGTTTTGTGGTCTACCTGGAATGTTAATGATCCCACAGAGGTCCCCCGGTGGCAGCTGCTCACAGCTTTTCTCCTGTCATGCACACAGCAAAAGCCTATTCAGTTATTCAGAGAAAACAGCATTCATCATTGCTGTCACATCAGATTTATAACCTTTGTGGACAACATATACTTTTGTACACCTTTTACCCTGGGATTGATTTTCCTGGTTTGAGCTAGGCCCCTTAGTTCCAAAGAACTAAGGAATAAGAGGAATCTCTAATGCCACAGTGTACAAGGGCATTTTAGACCAGTGGATCACATTTGTTTTATAGCATGACTCCTTTGGAGTGAACTGAATTTGTGCATGTTGTTTTTAAGCTAACAAATGGTGCCACCTTGCTCATATACTCTAAAGAGATGTTTCTGCAGACCAGATACTGAGCTGTTGGTGGTGGGACTACAGTATATCCATATACATACATATATACAGGACCCCTTTACATGTCATTTTGGCTGTTGTTTAGCTACTTTCCTCCACCCAGACTCCTGACTGAAAGTTTTCCTTATTTTGTAGTGTCTGTTAGGGTGATTTTTATTTTTAAGTAGATATGAATAGGATTAGTTAATGTTTTTATTTTATAGCACACATAAGTCTACATACTTTTATTTCACAGTTATGTTTACATTGTTACATATCACCCAATGTGTTCACTGAACCCCTGGACAATATTTACTGTGTTAGCCAACTGGAGCACTGTTTAACATCAAAGGGACTTGTTCACTAAATCATTGAATCTCATTAGATTTAGAACTTTGGCAAAGAAAGTCCACCGTTACTTTATTATCAACACCTGGCTGATGAAGCCAGGGGAATTAGGGTTCACTGGAACACCAAGTAAACAGAGATTAGATCCGGAGCCAGGAAGAGAAGAAAACTTCAAAGGTAGAACCATTATGCACACACAGGCAGAGCAGTTTTAATTGGAAACAGAAAGCAATGCTTAATACGGAGCAGTTAGTTAGAAACAAAGGAAGACGTGAGTGTCTATGTAGAAATTAAGGCAGTATATGTATTCCTCCCCTTCCTAGGGTGCTGTCCTCTATGATTGGAGCAGAAAGGACGTAGAAGGACGGACGGAACAAAGGACCACTAATGGGAGAGTTAAGTCTAAACCACGGCTCCTCCCCAACAGTTTTTGACCAATCAGATAGTAGCACCTTTTGATACAAATATTGTATCAAGGAATAACATGGCGGAATGACATGGCGGACATGACGGTCGCATCTGGAGCTCCTGTGTTTGCCAAGGTTCGATTAAAAACTGAGGTGTACACAACTATTGATGGTAAAGTTATAGTAGAGGATGAATTTTTGCATTTCCTCTATGTTAAACTAAGGACCTTAAGTCAGGATAAGATTGTCCTGTTGGCAGTCAATACCTTTGGCACTGAGTGGATTGAGACTTTGAAGAAAATGCTCTTTGAAGTCTGTGTCACTACCCAGCGTAACGTCTTGTATAAGGGACTGCATAAAGACGTTAATAATTTGAACGAGTGTGGGGAGGACACCCCCAGATTTGTGTCTCACTATCTAGATGAACTGCCACCTGTGACATTTACGAATATGGATGTGTGTGGCTTGCTTCATAAAATGGAGCATCTTCAGGCCGAAATTACTGTGATGAAGCAAGCGGCTCACCTGCAAGCTGAAGCCAGCGACGGTCTGCGGGCTGTTGCGGCAGACACAATCAGTATGTTGGAATCGCGCGCTGTCCATGGCGGTGTGTTGTCGGATGCAACGGAGGCTGACCACGGTATCCCGTTGGCAGGTGAGCAGTCGAAGGTGGTGGGTGGCCCCAAAGGGTCAGAGGGTCTGGTGCCGCCTGCGGGGGATAGGGCTACTCTACTGGAACGCTCTGGAGAGGCATCGCCGCCCGGTTCCCCTATGTGGCACTTGGTGGCTAAAAAGGGGGAACGTCAGCTAAAGAACTCGGCTGGTGTTAGGCCTGCTCCTCGCGTAGGCATAACCCTAGCAGGTCAGAGGAAAACTGGCAAATCTGTTGTGGGTACCAGAGCAGCTGGAACTATCAAGACGATTAAGACCAAGATGGTCAGTGTCTTTGCAACAAAATTCTCACTAGACTTGGAAGCCGAAGTTTTACGTACTTATTTGAAAGAAAAACTTGGGCATGATGTCATGTGTCATAAAATTGTTTCAGGAAACACTAGGTTTGCTTCTTTTAAAGTGTCTGCTGAATGCAATAAAGTGGATCAGAATCAGAATTAGTTTATTGGCCAGGTGTGTTGGACACACGAGGAATTTGACTCAGGTACATCGGCTCTCAATGCGCAAACAGTAAACCAACATAAGGCTGTGTAATATAACAAAACAGCAGTATTAACATTAACAACCAGTGCAAACAATGCAGAAAAAGCAGTATAAACAGACAATAAACAATACAGACAACAAAGGAATGTTCATTGAAATGAGATAATTAGAGATAAAAATAGAGCACTTAAAACAGAGTACTAGAGACCTGTACGAGTCTGTATAATCTGTACAATGTATATACACAGGTATTGCACTGAGGGTTATTGTCCAATTACACTGTCGTGGGCTAAGTGTTCATCAGAGTGCTGGCCTGAGGGAAGAAACTGTCCCGGTGCCCGGTTGTCTTAGTGCACAGTGACCTGTAATGCCGTCCAGAGGGGAGGAGTTCAAACAGATTGTATCCGGGGTGTGAAGGGTCTGTAGTGATCCTCTCCACCCTCCTTTTGACCCGTGCGGTTTACAGGTCCTCCTGAAGTTTACTGTCAACTCCAATGTTTTGAGCGTGTTCAGCTCCAGGTTGTTGCGGCTACACCACAGGACCAGCTTCTCAACCTCCCATCTGTAGGCTGACTCAGCACCGTCTCGGATGAGACCAATGACCGTTGTATCATCAGCAAACTTTAGGAGCTTGGCAGAGGGGTCCTTCGAGATGCAGTCGTTGGTGTAGAGTGAAAACAGCAGAGGGGAGAGCACACATCCCTGGGGGGCACCTGTGCCTATTGTCTGGGTGCTGGATGTGGTTTTCCCCAGCCTCACCTGCTGCTTTCTGTCTGTCAGAAAGCTAGTAATCCACTGACAGGTGGGGGCAGGAACAGTGAGCTGGGTCAGTTTGGAGTGGAGGATGTCTGGGATGGTGGTGTTGAATGCTGAGCTGAAGTCCACAAAGAGGGCCCGTGCATAGGTCCCTGGGGAGTCAAGGTGTTGCAGGATGTAATGCAGTGCCATGTTCACTGCATCGTCCACTGACCTGTTTGCCCGGTAGGCAAACTGCAGGGGGTCCAGCAGGGGGTCTACGATGTCCTTCAGGTGGGCCAACACCAGTCTTTCAAAGCACTTCATAACTAGCCATGGCACTGACATGTGTATATTTGAATCTGATGACGTGTAATCCAGAGCTATGGCCCAACATTTGTGAGGCGATATTTTGAACCACGTGAATTTGTTGGTGGTGCTCATGCTGCTCACTCTACCCAAGCAAGGCCCTCTCCTGGAGCAGATGCTAGCTCAAACTAATTTTTATGGATCTTAAAGTAATCTCATATAACTGCCGTAGCCTTCATTTAGGTCATAATGTGAAGGATAAAGTTCGTTGCACTGTGGTTAAAGAGCTGCTGGAACAATGGGAGCAGATGCTAGCTCTAACTAATTTTTATGGATCTTAAAGTAATCTCATATAACTGCCGTAGCCTTCATTTAGGTCATAATGTGAAGGATAAAGTTTGTTGCACTGTGGTTAAAGAGCTGCTGGAACAATGGGACATCCTATGCTTACAAGAGACTTTTCTTGCCAAGCAGGATTTATGTGGTCTTAACTCCTTGGATGATAATGTCTTCGGCGCTGAAGAATCTATTACTGACTTTGGGCTCGGTTTCAAGCGTGGACAAATTCCTGGTGGTGTGGCTATCTTGTGGTCTAAGAGGTTGGACCCAGTGGTTAGTGTGGTTAGGCTTGATGAGGACTGGTGTATTGCAATACGCCTGACTCTGGATAGCAAGGAGCTTGTGTTTTTAAATGTTTATGTTCCTTATGAATGTAACCAAAATGAAGAGGAGTATTTGAACAAACTTGCTTTCATTACTTCTTTTATACATAGCAACGGGTATACCAGCGTATATATTGTGGGTGATATGAACGCAAATATATCAGATAAGGATTCTGTTTTTGCAAAGCATATGTTGCACTTTTGTGCCTATAATAATTTGATTTTGTCTAGCAGTGAGTTCCTGCCTAGTCAGAGCTTTACATATATTAGTGAGGCCTGGCATACAACATCATGGCTTGACCATTGCATTTCTACAGCTGATGCACATGCCGCTTTGGCAGATATAGACATTATTTACAACATGTCCTTTTCTAATCATATTCCTGTAAAGATGACTGTGAGACTTGATTTCATACTTATTTTAACTCAGTCTAATCACAAACATGGAGGTTTGGACTGGTCCTCTCTTTCTCCTGAGGGTCTTGCCAGTTATCATAATTTCACTGATAAGCGGTTACGCAATATCACGTTACCTAGAGAGGCGGTTATGTGTAATGATCCTAACTGTACAGATGCTAACCACAAGACAGATATCTCTTCCATGTATCTTGGTATTGTCCGGGCGCTGTTGGAGGTCATAAGCGAAAAACTGTGCCTGGTTGGAGCACCTATGTGGCTGAATTTAAGGCTGAAGCCTGGGATGCTACAACTTCCTGGGCTTTTGCCGGTAAACCCAGATCTGAGCCAATATTTGAGCTTAAAAAGCGTGCAACTGCGAAATATAAATATGCCATACGGTTTATTGTGAAAAATGAACAAAAGATGAGGTCGGACTCTATGGCGAAAAAACTCATAACGAACAATATGAAATCATTTTGGAAGGACGTCAAATACATTAACAACAGTAGATCCTCTGTACCTCATACTATTGATGGAATCTCTGATCCTGATAAGATAGCTGAGTTTTGGCGGCATCATTACTGCGAGTTATTTAACTGTATTCAGAGTGAAATTTTTCCGGTGAGTGGGGTTGACTTTGCTGAATCTTTTAAAACCAATGAAGTTTCCAAAGCAATACGAAATCTGTCTGAAAATAAGGCTACTGGGCTGGACCACATCTTTGTTGAACATCTTAAGTACGCCAGTCTCAGGTTGTCTCCTCTTCTAGCCATTTGCTTCACTGCCTCTGTTATGCACGGGTTTTTGCCTGACTCTTTGATGTCAGTACAGTTGGTTCCTATGGTGAAGGATAAAGCAGGGAAGGTGGGCAGCTCCGAGAATTATAGACCTATTGCACTTGCTAATATTCTTTCAAAAGTTGCTGAAGAACTTCTTTTGAATAGGTTTCACAATCTTATTAGTTCTACTGCAAACCAATTTGGGTTTAAAACTAGCCATGGCACTCACATGTGTAAATTTGCCCTTAAAGAATTAGTCAGTAAATATAAAAGCAAAAACTCCTCTGTATTCATGTGCTTCTTAGATAGCTCCAAAGCTTTTGACCGAGTGAATCATAGGAAATTATTCTAGAAACTGTGTGATGCCCAAGTACCTAAATATATTGTGAGATGTTTGTCATATTGGTATGCCCACCAGACTATGTCTGTCAGATGGGATAATTGTATATCTGCACCCTTTCAGACCGGTAATGGCGTAAGACAAGGTAGTCTGCTTTCCCCAATTTTGTTTAATTTTTACATGAAAGATCTGTCTAAAGACTTAAATATGTGCAGAATGGGATGTATGGTCGGTGACAAAGTTGTTAATCATTTAATGTATGCAGACGGCCTTGTGATTTTTAGTCCCAGTTCAGCAGTTCGTATGCAGACTGCCTTGGGATTTTGAGTCCCAGTGCAGCAGGTCTTCAGCAGCTCTTGAATGTGTGCTCAGTGTTTGGAGAACGTCATGATGTCAAGTATAATGCTGTCAAAAGTGTCATTATGATATGCCTTACAAATGAGGACCGGTCCCTTGTATTTCCTTCTTTTAAGTTATCTGATAGTATTTTAACTGTGCAATGAAGTTACGTATTTGGGTCATGTCATTAATGATTGTTTGTCTGATGACAGGGATATATATCGGCAGTGCCACATGTTGTACGTACAAGCTAAAATACTGGCACAAAAATTTGGTCCATGCTCAGTGGGAGTACAATTGGCTTTGTTTAAAGCTTATTGTACTTCCTTGTACACTGCCCATCTGTGGTGTAATTATAAAAAGGACAGTCTTCGGAAACTGTCAGTGGCTTACAATGACGCCCTAAGGATAATATTGAAAAAGCCTATATGGACGAGTGCTAGTGAATTGTTCGTGTCATCTCGAATTAGTACATTTTCTGCTGTTTTAAGAAACCTGATGTTTAAATTTAATTGTCGCTTGAATGGTTCAAAAAATCCTATCATTTTATTGTTGACTAATGTTGCAAACAGTGACGTGTTTTACTTCTGCTCTCTGGAAACACTGGTATGCCTGTCTTTTAAAGGGGCAGTAGTTTTATGGGTGTTCTTTTGTTCTCGTTTTTATGTATTTTTCTGTTTTTATTGTTTCATTTTAAACTGTTCTTTTATTGTTTTTTATTTGTTTTTGAACCTGGACCTTGAGTCTGTAATAAAGTGTCATTCATTATACCGATAAGATGAGAGGAGTCTTTTCTGTTTTTCCTAAACAGTGAAGATCCATGTGCACATGTTTATTTTGATACGTTAATGCATAATAAATTTCACGCTGTGAAATATCCGTTTACTAGTCTTCTCTTCTCAAATAAAAGAACACGCCTCACATTTCTCACACATTTACAGAGCTGTAGCTTGCATATGACTATGTATGACAGGCAGAAGGAGAAGTAGTTCCTATCAACCAGACATTATGTGGACTGTCCAACATAGTGTAGTTACTGTCTACTGTGTCCCTTATTGAAGATAAAATATACAATTACCCCAAATTAGCCTACTTAGGGGCAGATATCAATTTTTTAACAAGGGAATTGATCCTAGAAGAGTAAACATTGAGATTGGAAGTATTGATATTTCAGGATCAATCTGCACAGCACTAGTGTTGTGGCCATTTGCTATGCAGGCTTGTAAACAGACACATGGTCAGAAAGGCAATTTTATTGGCTTCAGTCCCTGATGGCTTCATACTACAGACACATTATTGGAAGACTGTAGTTGTCAATAAAATCAGCATGGGGCCTGTGCAACTGTGCAGATTTGCTATAGGCTAATTGCATTGACCAATCAGTAGCTTTCATCATTTTCGATCATAGACCGCTGCTGACTGCCTTCCTGCTGGTTTACTGATGTCTGCTGCTTTCTTACAGCAACAATTTTAATGCACATTCCCTTAAGTGTTAGAACTTTAGCTACATTTAACATGAACATCCAACATCACAACAGTATATAACTGAGAGAAAATCACAAAAAGCATAGTATCTTGTCACATGATGCTACATGTACCTAATGGTACACCAAAGTTTGAGCAAGACTCGGGTCTTCTGGTGGATGACCCGGCATTGTTTTACTTAGGGGTATAAAGGACATGTGACTGTCATGCAGGAAACCAGAGAGCAATTACAGTATGTGCAAAATATAATTTTTTTTAATGTACAGTTTGAAAATAGTCATTTGATGTAAACTTGTAAAACATCATTAAACAAACTGTCAGTATTGTCATGTATCAATGAGCTATATTCACCAGCTGTTCTTAAAAGGTTTTCACAAAAATACTGTCTTTCACCAATGTTTTCTTATTTGGGATTTGTTCTTAGGTAAGAACTGAATCTACACACACTCAGGAGCACACTTACACATACTGTATTTGAGTGCTGACGTGAAATAAATGATCATTTAGTTTTATTCAGTTCTACAGTTAAAATGTTTAAATTACATTAACAGTTTTGTCATCCACATTTACTGAATATTTTCCCATTATTTTACAAAGCATTAGCCTTTTAAAATGGATTTTCAAAAAAATACAGCAAGCAATTAATTGCTTGTTTATAAATCAAGGTTTTAAAATGAATTAAACTTTTACATTGTGACTATTTTAGCTTAGAATTAGGAAGCATATTATTTAAAAACTAAACATGTTTAACTGCATGTCTTTATTTGTAATTTCTGTTAATTTCTAGTAGCTAGTGTGTGAGCATTTGGTTGTCCAGCACTGCATCTGATATCAGACTCAGGGCAGTTGAGGGGACCTGGGTGCACACATAGAGGTCTGCTCAGCTGATGGCACACCTGTGTGGCCCGATGTGCTGGTCCAGCTCAGGTCACTCTGGGCAGCTAGTTGACCTCCACTGGGCAGCATCTCTCTTGTTTGTTTTGTTGCCTCAGATTTGAGATCAAACCATCTTTTTAATTTATCAGTTGTGCGTCGTTCTCCTTACACAGTGTTACTGAACGAGTAAGAGCACCCCATGTGTCTTTTTGTTTTTTATTTTATATCCACTACTGATGCGACTAAATATAACAGCTTATTCACTGTTCTCCACTTCATAACTACTAATGTTTTTCTTCAGTTTGGAGTTCGTTGCTCCACCATCTTTAGATTTTTGTTGTAGCATTCCTGGCTTTCTCAGCTTCTCTTTTCTGTTTTTGTGTGAGATGTGTGCACATGGCCCTGCCGTCTCATGCCCTTTTATGGGCATTGGCAGTGTGTTAAGCTATGCTAGAAATGACTGGCATGCGCTTTCAACTTAGGAACACATAGGATTCATCAATATCAGAACACAGGTGTGAACAATTCTGTGGTTTAAGATCACATTTTGTGATCGCATTGTAAGATTTGATTCTCATAGGCTCTAGTTACTTTATAAGCTTTAATTACTTTTCATAACTTTAGTTTCCTTTAGTTACTTTTCAGTTCATTTTCTTTTAATTACCTTTCATACCTTTATTTTCCTTGCTTATATATATTAGAGCTGTATTGATGATTTTAATACATTTATTTTCCCTGCTTATATATCTTAAATTGTATTGATGAGTCAAGTGATACTGAAGTAGAAACTGTATACTTTAACTTCTGTGTAGACATAGTGTCTGTATCTTCAAGTAACCAGACGGCCTATTTTACATTTTAACAAAGACCTGTTGGCCTGTTTTGCACCTTCACCTAGACCCACTTAACATATTCCACATTCTGCTTTGTCATGTAGTATCTTGCAGAGACAGGGGGCCTACAACCTGAGATGACCACCTGGCCCGTTTAGCATACTCACTAGGTCCTGCTTTAGGATCACACACACAGGGGGTCTGCAGCGCAGACAACCCATAGTTTGCTGTTCATTGATCAAGTTGCCACCTGAATACCACAACACACACACACACACACACCTGGTTTCTATCACATTCCAGCAAGCAGGCGTGAGCAGAGGTTGGCCAGATCATGCCAAATTGCCAATAGGATTACGAAGCGTGAAATGCTGTACCTCTGTCCAGGGTGGACCAGCCCAAGAAGATAACTGTAACTCGTGGCTGAGAGAAGGGATTTCCTGCATGAGCTCTGTCTCTCTGATCCCAGTGCTGTATGACTTCACCTGTGCCCAGACTTTGAGTAAACTTCCTGTTGATTTTATACAGTCCTTTCCTGTCTTCACTTCTCATGCTTTCAATAAAAAAACCGAGTAAAAATCTAACAATGTCAGATGTAGACTTCTGTAGGACCTTTCTTAAGAACAACCTACGAAGAAATTTAAGAAGACACTCAGGAAGATGTTGGTGAATGTGGCCCAGTGTTCTTCTTTGGTGATGGGGTTAGAATAGGAGCAAATCCCTACAAGATCTTGTGGAAAATCTTCCCTGAATAGGGGGGGCTATCTAGCAGCAAATTAATATCCATGGTTTTGTAATGACAAATTCAGTTATCACACTATGTGTGCAGTGTTCATGTGTCCACCATGCTATGTAGTGTATTGTTTGTTCAGTAGTTACATCTGCAAATTATGTGTGCGTGTGTTTGTGTGAACATGAGTACATGTGTGCCTGACAGCTCCTCATAACTACAGGGAGGGATAAAAACTAGAGGACTCTTCACTCTTGGGAGCTCATTTAGAGCAAAGCAGCCCTGCCTTTCTGTCATCCAAATTGGAGGATTTACGACACACACACACACACACTCATTCATATAGGCACACACACTCAGGCATGCAAGCACAGCACTGCATGCCCATACACACTCTTCCCACTTCTCCTACTCATTAGCTGGCATTTGGGTTTGTTGTTACGTTAGAGTACTCAGCGCCAGCACAGGCAAGTCAATCAGAAGCGTCCTATTATCCATTTATCCTCCAGCATGCCAACAGCAAATCAAATTGCTGGGGAGCCAGAGAGGCTTCAGGGCCACATGTCAGCATCTCCCCACAACTCCAAGGGTGTTGAACGGAGAGAAGTAATCTCAAGGTCTGTTGAGAGAATGCGACAGTAATCAGTAATGCTGTGTTAAGGTATACACATAGAAACCAGAGGCCAGAGGCTGGCAGAGAGCAGGCCTAAAGTGCCGACTCTAAACAGGTATTGATTACTCACAATGGTAAGTGGCTGCAGAGCATGGGTGGGGGTGGGTGATTAGGGGATGGTGGGTACTGCCTGTAATGTAGCATCTGCTCAGCAATGGTGGGTTTCCATGCCTTAAAAGATTTCACCTCACCGTACACTAATCCAGCAGCCCACCACTTCAGGCTAATTAACACTACCGGGCAAACATACAGTATTTGCTGCCTGGCTATTGGAAGCTGACAGACTGAAGCCAAGCCTTAAATGTACACAGCTGACAGAGTGCCTGAAAGGTGTGTGTAGTGTGTTCAAGAGTAAGAAAGGTCATGCAGACAAGCGGAGAATTGGTGTTGCAGCACAGGGTGAAGGTCAACCTAATTACAATCTGTCAGCATGAAAAACATTACTTCAAAAGGCTCTGAAGCTCTCTACAGCCTTCAGTAGGCTTATTACATCTAAATGCTGCTGTTTGCTGCTGAATAGTCATGGGAACCATTTGTGTTTGTGGGACAATGAAAATGACAAAAGTAAACAACTAAACAAGATTTTGACAGTCCTCTGGATCAAATCCTTGGTAGTATTTAAAAAGGTTCAAGTTACTGTCTTACAGTTATGTGCAGATAATGTATTCATGGTTAATAATGACTATATCAAATAATCAGATCAATGAATCGGTAGATCAGATAAATATTTTCCTAATATTTTGATATTCTGAAAGAATCTTGTTTATTAATCATCACTCACAGCTACTAAGACTGAGCCTGTCTCAACAATAGGCTGTAAAAAAAATTTGCTGTACCTTTATAAAGTTGTTCAATGCTTTATGAAACTTGGATTTGGTCTTCTTGGAGCCAGAAAATCCTAATTTGGGGTAAACCTCTCCACCAGATGGCAGCAAAGCTGGAACCCCCTTCATTCCTCTCCTGGACAGGGTGGCATTAGGGGACAGATGCAGCTGAGAGGCACTGGCAGTAGAGGCTAGGCTGGTAACTGGTGGCAAGGCAAGCTGAAGGTGGAGCAGCCTCTGGGGTGCAGGCAGATGGATGTATTCCTCCAGGAGACAGCAAAGTGGTCACATGGTTATGTCATGTTTAATACAGTAGATCTTTGGCTAGAGGTGTGAAACCCAGCATAACAGATTATAAGCAGTACCTATATGATAAAAATACGGTATGGTCTGATCATCCCTCAGATTCAGCA
>NW_018128031.1:552392-572337 GCF_001952655.1 Monopterus albus | reverse complement strand
TATGGAGCACCGGGCAGGCTACTTAAGCTTGCAAGGATACTGAAAGGATCCTGGGTGTTTGCTCACCCAGTCTACATGGTGTTTTGTGGACTTGGAGAAGGCCTACAATTGGGTCCCCTGTGGGATCTTGTTGGGGATACTTCGGGAGTACAGGTCACTGGGGCCATTGATACGAGCCATCTGGTCCTTGTATAACTGGAGTGAGAGTTGTGTCCGTATATTTGGCAAGAAGTCAAACACGTTCCCAGTTGGTGTCAGCCTTCATCAGGGTTGTCCCTTGTTACAATCCTAATTTTCATGGACAGGATCTCAAGGTGCAGCTGGGGGAGGAAAGTGTCCGGTTTGGGGACCTCAGAATTGCATCTCTGCTATTTGCCAATGATGTGGTTTTGTTGGCTTCATCACCCAGATGTCCAGTGCTGTGGTGAAGAAGGAGCTGAACTGGGGTGGTTTCAGCTGAGTGTGAAGAGGTGGGGATGAGTTAGCACCTCTAAGTCTGAGGCCATGGTGCTCTGCCAGAAAATGGGAGTGAGTTGCTGCCCCAAGTGAAGGAGTTTAAGTATTTCGTGGTCTTGTTCACAAGTGAGGGTAAAATCGAGCATGAGATTGACAGGCAGATAGGGGAAGGATCAGCAATAATACAGACGTTGTACTGGACCATTTCGGTGAAGAAGGAGCTGAACCGAAAGGCAAAGCTCTCAATTTACCAATCAGTCTATGCCCCAACCCTCACCTATGGTCACGAGCTGTGCGTAGTGACTGAAACAATAAGACTGTGTCTACATGTAGCTGAAATGACTTTCCTCAGACTTACCCTTAGAGATAGGGTACAGAGCTCAGACATTCAGAAGGGACTCAGAATATAACCAGTGCTCCTTCACATCAAAAGGAGCCAGTTGAAGTGGTTTGGGCATCTTATCAGGATGCCTCCAGGGTGCCTCCCTTTGGAGGTCTTCTGGGCACGTTCAACAGGTATGAGACCCAGGGGCAGACCCAGAACATGCTGGAGAAACCATATATCTCATCTGGCCTGGGAGTGCCTCATATTCCTGTCAGAGGAGCTGGAACACATTGCCAGGGAGAGGGACGTCTGGATTACCTTATTAAACCTGTTGCCACTAGGACCCAATCCCAGATAAGTGGAGGATAATGGATGGATGGTGGATGGTCTGACATTTCAGAACCCTATACTGTTGGTGGATGGTATAGTAGGCTTTGTAACTCCTGGTGGCCGAAAAGAGGACTGCAAGTTGGAATTTATGAGCCTCATGGAGGATTAAAAACACTACATTATTGATGCAGCACCACTGACAGAGCACAAACACGCTACGGTGAAAAAGTATGACACTTTGAATGCCAACATCTGTAGGCCTAAACTGCCCTACTTCAACTGAATCTTTGTTCTTAAGGATCAAAATCCCTCTTGCTCTTCTCCATGACTTAGAACAAGCTACTTCCATGCTACGCTGATACGCCTCCACCAAAACCTCGACACGTCTGGAGCATATTTGTATAGCTTATAGGGAATGCCATTAGGCCCAGGTGCACATAGGCTATTCTACTGCTCCAGTGGGGGCTATATCTACTGGCAAACCTAGTTTCCTGTCACTATCTGCATGCATTTTTTGTAAGTAAGTAATGTAGGCAGTTCTTGAATTAACATTTTTTTGATGACTTGTTTACTGGCAACCAACATTGTTCAGTCTGGAGGGACTATGCAAATCTGGTGGCATCCTGCCCAAATATAACACCTGGAAACAAAATTCAATTCTGACTTTTAAGACCTTCTCCATACTGTCTCTGATTGAAGATGGACATTCCCATAATACATGATAATAGTGTGCTTTCTCAGCCCCACAAGCTCTCCAACATCTTGTTTGTCTCCCAGTAGATTGGTTAAGTGTTGGTGTTATAAAATATCTGATTATATTTTTTCATCTGAATTCCTTCCATTACAATGAATTAGATGAATTCCATTGCTTTTCATTTAAATTTTACTATTCCTCTAGTGACAATGCAAAGTTCCCTTCCTTCAACAGAACAATGCCTTTGCATAAC
This sequence comes from Monopterus albus, assembly GCF_001952655.1. NCBI lineage: Eukaryota > Metazoa > Chordata > Actinopteri > Synbranchiformes > Synbranchidae > Monopterus > Monopterus albus. Next base: position 570,279 of record NW_018128031.1, on the reverse strand, counting down.
ATAGCTTATTTGGATGAAGCACAGCAACCAGTGGTCAACTACTGATGTCTTTTTCAATTTGTGGACCAAATCCCCAAGGCCCTAAAATCTGCATAGAGGCTGTTCCCAAACATTTGGTCTGGTCATTCAAACATATTTATCCTGCACTGAAACACAAGTCATTAACTTCTGATTTCACTGATCCATGTTATTAGCTTTCACTTGTACTGACAGGAGCCCTGCGATGGATTGGCGACCTGTCCAGAGTGTACCCCGCCTTCGCCCGATTGCCGGCCGGGATTGGCCCTGACCCCGTTCAGGGACTAAACGGCAGAAAATGAATGAATGAATGTACTGACAGGCTATTAATCTTAAAGGTTTCTTTCCTTTTTCTTTGCTTTTTACTCCTTTGTTCAAACTGCAGTGCTCTGTGTGCACCTAAATTAGCAGTCTGGTCAGCTTTGTGTCCACGCTTTAATATAAAATTCGAAACTTCTTGTGCTGCATTCAATGATGGAGTAGCTATATTCTGTCCATATCTCAACTGTGTGCACTTTTTTAATCGAGTGATCAAGCAAATTATGTATTTCCTTACAAAAACAAACAAAAAAACCGCAGCCTTCTCATCTGTTTCAAAAAGATCACTGTGCTGGTGTGGCACTGTATGACTTAAGTATAAAGATAGTTGCCCCCCATTTCATTTTTAACTGTTGTGTCAAAGTTTATTTACTCCTTAGCCTAGTGTGTGTTGTAGAGGAAAAGGGATTATCTATGCCCGTATACTCCACCTCACCCCCAGGGGGCGCCCGATGCCTGAAGCATCCGTAGTTGACGCCAGTCAAAGAAGAGTAGTCAGTACGGGATGAGCGAGTCTCCAGGGTGTAATGGATGAGTGTACTCCTGATGACTGTACTGCATTCTGTCTTTTACAGGTGAGCGTGTTATAGACAACACACAAATGATAGACAACAGTAGTAGTGAATCTTGGGTGCTTTAGTGTTGCAGATTGAGCGGTCAGCATGAGTTGATTGAAAAGGCTGATAGCATGGAATAAAGGTGTGAATGACATGAAGTAGTAAGGTGGAGCGTCAACCTAAGCTAAACTGTACACCCGTGGACAGTGTACTAGCGCTAATTTTGTTATTAAGCTGAGGCTAAAGCCAGTATTGTTCAAGTGTTGTATCTGGTCTAAAGCTACATGGTGTATTCTGTAAATTGTGTGTATTTACCAAATTCAGTGTTGAAATGCTTACGGTCATTACACTTTGGGTTAAAAGATTATAAACACAGTACAAGACATTGATTTCATATATGTGTGTTAAATAAGTCAGTTCATGAGAGAATGAACGAGTCGTTAAAAATACTGGTTAGAAACAATGAGTAGAAACTGTATTAAGTTGAGTTCATACAAGTACAACAGAATAAGGGTAAAACACATCGTTTTGTAATTTCATGATGGTCATGTTTAAAATGATGTACCTGCCTAAGTGTACAAGTGCTGAACCACTATTGTAATACGCCTACAATGACATTGGTTGTTTCTTATGTTCTGCCAGTACTATGTATTGTATGTGTGTTAGTAGTACTTGAGCTAAGGTTAATTGGTCTAGATATAGTTGACGCCAGTCAAAGAAGAGTAGTCAGTATGGGATGAGCGAGTCTCCAGGGTGTAATGGATGAGTGTACTCCTGATGACTGTACTGCATTCTGTTTTTTACAGAAATAAATGTGTTGCATTAAGAGTGAGCGGCCCCTCATTCTTTAGCCCTGTAACACTGGCACAGAGACTCTTGGTCACATGCAAGTGCACATTCCTGGTAGATTACAACATAATTCAAACCGTAATTCTGCCTCATTCAGAGTAATTCTTTATGGAACTATTTATTATCTTGCAGTTCTTACAATGCATGACGAATGAATGTTAAGAAAGAAAAAAGATTGTTTCTATTCTAAATAAGCTAAACTCTCAAGGAATATATTATTACATAATAATGCAACCTTTTGACCAACACAGTCATTACCATTAAAGTACTGGTATAAGCACAGCAAATTGTGTGATAAAAAGTGGCAACATTTAGCTACATACATAATGCCATGATCAATGGCACTTCCAAGTATAGAGTGGAGCATTAACTTGCACAGCATCATCTTTGTCTGCTGCTGCTGGAAGCTGCACGTGGGTAATTGGTGTCACCTATGGCTCATCATTCACAGGCTACTTAACCTGTTCTGTTTCACCTTTTCAGCTGCCAGAAAGTCACAATGCAGTATTCTTCAGCTGTGTCTTGTTTGTGTTGCCTGAACATGCGATTATGACCAGTGTTTTTGCCTGCCCGACTCTCTGCTTGCTTATTTAAGTCCCAAGTGATCTACTGAGGCCAACTGTTCAGAAGTAATCTGATCGAATTTCAGTTAAAGGATTAGATCAAATCTTGATAATGGGTCTTCAAAAGAAAAAAATATGATACTGAAATCTGATTACATTATGTAATCCAATCTTGGTTGTGATCTGGATCAAAGCTTCAGTTTATGTTGTTCAAAACGTTTTGGTAGAAATAGTCTAACTTTGATCCCAAAAAAAATACAGATTATATCCTGAGCCAGGCAAACTTAAAATTGGTCAAATAATACAGCAATTTATAGGTTTATATGTGCATTTATTAATATTTAGCATTTTATTATTTAAGTTTTACAGTGATAAAGTAAATAAAGTAGATAGTACCCTTTCAGTATAGTAAACCAAAGCCAGACTTGAGAGCCGCCTCCTAAAAGCTGAACTTCATATAATGTTTTTCCACCAGCATGGGTCAGCCCTGCCGAGCCGAGGCACAGGTGGCGGAGGGGTGCGGGGCATTTGTCTCACCATTGCAGCTGTTGGACTCAACCAGTCCTGCATGTTCTTTTATGAAGAATGCTCGAAGTCAAATCTGTCTTCAAGATATTTATTACAATATTTAAGAAAAGCAATACAGAGCTCTGGGTTCCGTCTATCTGAAGGCCTATCCACACTACAGAAGTATGGTTCACAGCCTCTTCAGGAAGCCGGAACCCCTAATCTCCTCACCCCAGACAATTTATAATACAATCATGAATATGCAAAATGTTGGTTGATCTGACGTCATCCGTGCTGTCCTTCATCCTCGTTCCTTGGTTGGTTTGTTGACCTCGTTCTGACCCCACATTGGTGTTCCTCTTGTTGTCAGGCAGATTTTAATCTGTGAAATTCTCAAGAACAACATCCTGACCTTTCTATGCCCTAAGCACATAAGCAGTTTTAGGGACAGCACCTCTGGCTCATGTCTCTTCTACCCTTGTGACAGGCAGCGTTGCTATGCAACCTGGCCTTGTTCCTGTTTGTGGTTTCCTGTCTGATTACTTACAGCCTACACATGTTCTGTTATTGTCAGCTCCAAGTCTCCTATATGCTTAAAGACAATTTAAATGGTTAAATGAAAGGCAATTATAAAGCATATTATACTAAAATAAACATGTAGATATATTTGCTAATGCAGATTATGATGTTAATTATAGAAGGCTAAGCATTTGCTATACTGTTGATAAATGTTGATAATATAAAACTTATACCCATTCACAGCTCTCTTGCAGACAGTTTAGTCATCTCAGTCTGCATCTGTGCTTGCTTCCTGTTGATCTGAGTCCCTGCACTTTGACACATACTCACACACAGCATTTCAAGTGCACAGGTCAAGCAGATTAATCTTTTAAGCAGTTTTGCAAATACATAACATAGCACTATATTATTTTATCAAGAATTTCTTTCTACACAGCCTTCTTTTCTCAGTCACTGTTCTCTACAGGTGCAGCATGGTGGCGCAGTGGTTAGTGCTGTTGCCTCACAGCTTAAGCCAACCCGATGCCTTTCTGTGCTGAGTTTGCATGTTCTAACTGTGCCTGCATGGGTTCTCATGGGGTACTGCGGCTTCCTCCCATAGTCCAAAAGAGGAAATTGCCCATAGGAATGAGTGTGGGTGTTTTTGCTTGTCTGTCTTTAAGTATCAGCCCTGTGATAAACTGGGGACTTGTCCATGGTGTCCCCCTTCTCTTGCTCAATGTCAGCTGGGATTGACTCCAGCACCTGCAACCCTGTTCAGGATAAGCAGTACAGATAGATGTGATATTTGTCCCTAGACAGGCTAGCCTGTCCTGTCATGTTCCTGATTTTGGCAATATTGCACAGGTGAAAGGCAGTTGTAGAGACTTGGTTTATCTGTGATTTAAAGGACATATCCTGGTCAAAAATGACTCAAAAATGGTTCCTCACAGCAGTACTGGAGGCCAGAACTACAGTATGTCATCTAGTATAACTATATAGTTAGACAGAAGATTTCTAAGGTTATAAGTTGAAGTACAATAACTTTGGTTTTGTTGGAGTTTAGTAGTAATAAATTACAGGTCATCTAGGCTTATATGTCTTAAGACATGCTTGAAGTTTGACCAACTGATCTGTTTCATCTACGTAGCAATAAAAATTTATGCTGTGTTTCCTGATAATATTGCCTAAAGGGAGCATGAAGAGCATAAAGAGGATTGGACCTGGCACAGAGCCCCTGGAACACCATAGCTAACTTTAGTCCACATGGAAGATTCATCATTAACATGAACAAATTGGAATCTATCTGATAAATAAGATTTGAACCAACTTCCTTCAATCCCAATAACATGTTTAAGTCTCTGTAGTAAGATGCTGTGATCAATGGTGTCAAAATCAGCACTGAGATTGTAAGATTTGAATCTTATAGGCTCTAGTTACTTTACAAGCTTTAGTTACTTTTCATACCTTTATTTTTCCTTGCTTAAACATATTAAAACTGTATTGATGACTGCCATATTCTACTGAGTGAAACTTTGGAACTGTATTGTTATGGTTGCTCGAACACAGAATGAGCGAGTGGGAAAAAGGACAAACCCAGGTAGCTGGCTTCTGTGCAAGCAGTGAGGTTTATTTACAGTGCAGTACAGTGAAATACGTATAGGAGGGATGTAGAGATAGACCGGGTGTCTATCAGCGGCAGCAGAAACACAGTCAATGGTATGATGGGTGATGATGGGCCGGGCTGCGGACGTTGGGATCACTCCTGGGCTGGTCAAGGTGGAGGCGATGATGGCTGAGGAAATTGGAGCATGAAAAGACAGGTTAAAGGAGACTGTGCATCGACCTGTGAAGCAGTGGCTGGTAGAGCTGGGTAAATCCAGAGTCCAGAGGAGAGGTCCGTGGAGGAGGAACAAACAAAGGGCAGCAGGGCAGGATGGTGACTTGAGAGAAACACAGACTTTACAGCGGACGTACTAGGCACAAAAAAAAAAACAAAACAAGAATACTAACGGCACGTCGGGGTCACCAATTGTTGGACAAAACCAGTCCTTGCATGTTCTTTTATGAAGAATGGTCAAAGACAAATCTGTCTTTTAAGATATTTATTACAATCAATATTTCAGAAAAAATATTCAAAAAAAGCAATTACAGAGCTCTGGGTTCTGTTTCTATCTGAAGCCCTATCACACAGAGAAGTCAGTGCATAGCTGCTGCAGGAAGGCGGAACCACGAGTTTCCTCTGGATAGAGAATTTATAATAAGAGTCATGCAAATAATCTGACGTCATCCGCGTTGTCCTTCATCCTCGTTCCTTGGTTGGTTTCTTGACCTCGTTCTGACCCCTCATTTGGTGATCTTGTTACCAGGCAGATTTTGAATTCTCAGTACAACATATACCTAGACATTACCCTCCTACATACGTCTTTTTAAACAGTTAGTTGTTGTCTGCAGATTTAGGAAGAGCGCCAGCGTTGCTATGCAACCGTGGTCTACTTCCTGTATGTGGTTTCCTGTCTACTCTTACAGCCTTACACGCCTCCTACACTCTTTACGACAAATGAAATGGTTAACACAAAAGTAGATTATAAGGCATATGATACTATTATAATGCATATGATACTAAAATAATCATGTAAATATATTTGATAATGCAGATCATAATGTCAATCCTAGAATTTCATATGTTGATAATCTGAAGCCAAGACAATCAGACCTTACACCCACACACTATTCTTGTGCAGACAGTTTAGTCATCTCAGTATGTATCTGCACGACTTCCTGTTGTTCTGAGTCTCTCTGCACAAAGCATTTCATGGGCACCGGTCAAGTCTTTCCAAAGGTCAAACACATTAAACAATTATTTGAACAATTTTACAAATACATAACATAGCACTATATCATTTTATCAAGAATTTCTTTCTACAAAGGGAAGAGAGGAAGGTGCAGCCGGGCAAACCTGACATGTATGCTGCAGATTTTGTGGAGACAGGATGTCTGTGCCTTCAAGTAATGAGATGGCCTATTTTACATTTTAACAAAGACCTGTTGGCCTGTTTTGCACCTTGACCTAGGCCCACTTAGCATATTCCAAGTTCTGCTTTGCCATGTAGTATCTTGCAGTGACAGGGGACCTACAACCTGAGATGACCGCCTGGCTCGTTTAGCATACTTGATAGGTCCTGCTTTGTCCTGTAATAGGATTACACAGATGGGGGTCTGAACAACCAATTGTTCAGCGTTCATTGATCAGCTGCTACCTGAAAATCTCACACGCACACACACACACACCTGGTTTAGATCACATTTCAGAAAGCAGGCGCAGGCAGGGGTTGACCTGCTCACACCAAATGGCCAATAGAATTACGAAGTGTGAAACATACCTCTGTCCAGGGTGGACCTAGATAAATGTAACGAAAAAACCTAACTCGTGGCTGAGAGAAGGGATTTCCTGCGTGAGGTCTGTCTCTCTGATCCCAGTGCTGTATGAGTTCACCTGTGCCCAGACTTTGAGTAAACTTCCTGTTGATTTTATACAGTCCTCTCCTGTCTTCACTTCTCGCGCTTTCAATAAAAGAACCAGGTGACAATCTTAACAAGATCTAAAAGGACAAGTGTAGAGACAAGTCCTTTGTCTGAGGCTAGGAGGAGATCGTTAACTTTCACCAGTGCAGTTTCTGTACTACGATGGACTCTAAATCCTGACTGAAAATCCTCAAATAAATCATTAGGTGGTCACATAACTGCTTTGCAGCAGCTTTTTCAAGGATTTTACAAATAAAGGGGGGGATTGGATATTGGTCTATAATTAGCTGTTTAGTTCACAGCCCCAAAAATGAACTAGGTCACATTCATTTCTTTCATCATTATTTTTTAAAGGTGCTCTGAGCAGCAGAAAACATTTTTTCAGTAGAACCTCCTCCTACCCATTCATTCAACCCTATTGCCACTTGCATATTTGTATATTCATAAGTGGTGGAAAGTAAAAAATAAATATACTTAAGTATTGCGCTGTTTTACTGCTCCATGTTCTGACCAGCTTCATGATCTACAGTAATAAAAAGACAATTTCTTTTTCATTTCATTTCCATTTTCCAGCAATTATTTGACTGTAATGTCCAGAGCTGTATCAGATAAGACAGATTAAAATTAGACTAATTTTATTCATGGGGAAGTGAATTGGACTCAAAAATGTGTCAACACACCAGCCATCTATCCACTACTGCTGCTATGCTATGTATCACACCTAACTATGATTGGCATCTATCAGAGACATGACCAGCTCCTCCAAGCCATCACCCACCACACACCCATCCTCTAGTCCTGAGTACTGCGGATTCACCAGGCATTGCAACCTGTCCCTAATCAGCATCAATGGCGCTTATCAGCTTCCCAGTATCTATGATTATTCCTAGCAGAATGACGTTCTCTTGCCATTGTGTTATTGTTCTTTATCGCCCTCAGGGGTTGTCTTTTGTTACTAGTTTGCCTCAGTAAAGCTGTTTTGTCCACATGCAAACTATCGAGTGGTCTCATCTTTGGTTTTAATGACAGAATCATACACCCTAAGCATAGAAGCAGCTAAAGTTACCTGCCTCCAAGAGGCTATCAGCCAACAGGGACCGTTACTGGGGCAGCAAGTGAACCAGCTCATGACACCCCTACAAGACATCACTCCCTAATCAGTGGTGTCTGCTGTGAAGGCCTCGCTACAGACTCACAACAGCTCTCTCTGAGAGACTTCTGATAAGGCAAGTTTCATGGTGATCCTGATGCCTACTGCAGGTTATTGTTGCAATGCTCCCTGTACATGAGGCAGAAGATCGCTCAATTTGACTCCAATGCACAGTGAGTGGAATTAATCATCTCCCCACTGTCGGGAAGAGCTCAGCGGTGCGTGAGAGGCAAGCCGAGGATACCCACAATTGAGATTGGATTGTGGTGGCAACAGGTTCAGCAAGGTACTTCAGACATCCTTCTGCCTGGCAACATTTTCTGTTCCCCTGGTGGGATTCCAAGGTGCTCCCTGACCAGATTCAACATATAATCTATCCAGCATGTTCTGGGTCTACTCCGTTGTCTCCTACAAGTTGGACATGCCCAGAAGACCACCAAAGGAAGGTGTCCTGGAGGCATCCTGATAAGATGCCTAAACCACCTCAACTGGCTCCTTTCAATGTGAAGGAGCACTGGCTTTACTCTCAGCCCCTTACAGATCTCTGAATTCCAAACCCCATCGCCAAATTCAGTGCCAAACGCACTCTCCAAGTGATGCTAAAAAGACTGGTCCATGCATTTGTTACTTCCAGGCTGGACTACTGTAACTCTTTACTATCAGGATGTCCCAGTAATTCCCTAAAAGCCTCCAGTTAATCCAAAATGCTGCAGCCAGAGTACTGACAGGAACTAGCAAGAGAAATCATATCTCTCCTATATTAGCTTCTCTCCACTGGCTCCCTGTAAAATCCAGAACAGAATTTAAAATCCTCCTAATGTACAAAGCCCTTAATGACAAGGCTCCATCATATTGTGAAATATTGAAGTATTTGGGTTGCTATATAGCTAAAGCACTAACATAGTTTGGAAATTGTTACTTTAATAAGACACTGCATTATGAATCAAAAGTATAATCTTCACATAGTTGTAGTGTGTGTGTGTGTGTGTGTGTGTGAATTCACTTCATTATTAAATGCACTTGTAAGGAGTTGTGCTTAGCACAGCCCGGCTCCAAGGGAGCCACTTAAGGGAAAGAAACTGATTACACAGTGGAATATCAAGTTGTCTGCAACACTCCACTATTTTTCATTAAATGCACTTAAAAGGATGAGTTTTAATAATATAATCTTCACAATCTCACAGAATGCTCATTAAATCATTGTGTGTGTGCTTTTCTTATCACAAGAATGTAACTTTGGTTTCAGGGAGGTACAGCTGTGTATTATGAGAAAGAAGTTTGGCTAGTATCAATTGGTTTCAGCTGCAGGATGAGACAATGTGTAGGGGAGGGGGAAACTAGCATAAAACACACAGTCTAAGGTAGTTTCACTTCAGATCATTTTGCTCTGCTGCTGGCTATGATCTCCAGATGCATCTGCAAATAAAGGTAATATGTGCACATTGATATTTGGTGTGTGACTGAAATTCTTTCCACTATCTGGACTCGAGGAGAAGTTTGGTACTTCACAATATCTTAAAGACTTAGTGCCTTATCTGATATGGCCTATCAGCCACAAGGCAAGACGGTTTTGAACTCAAAAGCAGCTCGACTCTAATTACGATTAGGAAGAGGAGAGGCAGAGACTAGCATGAGACCTAACATTATTATCCCAACAGAGAACCAGAATCTGCTTTATTGGACAAGTGTGTCGGACACACGATGAATTTGACTCTGGTACATTGGGTCTCAATGTGCATGTACATATCCCAATGCAAGGCAAGTAAACAATAAACCAACATAAGTCTGTGTAGTATGACAAAATAAACAGTATTAACAGGCACTTCGCTATCAGAGTGCAGATCTACTTGTGGTTCCTAGAGTCTATAGAAGTACAAACCCCAATTCCAATGAAGTTGGGACATTGTGTAAAACATAAATAAAAACAGAATACAATGACTTTCAAATCCTTTTTGACCTATATTTAACCGAATACACCACAAAGACAAGACATTGGGGCGGCTGTGGCTCAGGAGGTAGAGCGGATCATTTCCTAACCGGAGGATTATCAGTTCGATTCCCAGCATGTCCAGTCAACATGTCAAAGTGTCCTTGAGCAAGTCACTGAACCCCCAGTTGCTCCCGGTGTAGTCACCGGTGTGTGAATGCGTGAGTGTTTGGGAGTGCAAATGGGTGAATGGCCGAATAATGTGAAAGCGCTTTCAGTGTGCTGTAAAAGTGTAGAAAGTCGCTATACAAGTATAAGACCATTGTTAGGTATTTTTAGTCAGATAGACATTGGTTAGGTACTTTATGTATTAGAAATGTTTAGTGGAGTTAGGATGTCTAGGTAGGCTGTTAAATGCTTAGTCATGCTCATGCGTTTCTTGCAGGATGCATATGGTCAAGGATAACTAGAAAGTTTGACTGTCAGCAGACAGGATGGTTAATAATATTATTATTATTATGTGTATAACTGTAACCGTACTGAGCGTGTAATGTTAATTTTTACCTGTGTTCATTGAATAAATCAGCACTGTATTGAAGCTACTTGGACTGCCTCGTCTCTCAGAGTTACAAGAACTGGAAGACTTCACCATTTACATTTAATGTTCAAACTGATAAACTATTGTTTTTTGCAAATATTCACTCATATTCCAAGTTTCTCTCCTCTCCTTTCTCTCCTTGCATCTATATGCCACCATTAGATGTCATTGCCTGTGTGTCTCCTCTTTCCATAGTGTGTCCTCAGTCATCAGCCATCATCAACCTAACCACTGTTTGATTGTTTGTTGTTCTGTTTATTGTGTCTTCTTGCTTTTCTTCTTTTCTCTCTCCTCTATCTAATCACCCCAACCGGTTGAAGCAGAAAGCCACCCACCAAGAGCTGGGGTCTATCGGAGTCTTTCTTCAGTTAAAGGGAGTTTTTCCTCCCTACTGTTGCTAAGTGCTTGCTCAAGGGGGATTTGTTGGGTTCTTCCTCTATAATATTATTATAATAATTATTATTATTAATAAAAATAATGATAGTAAGGGGGCAGCACGGTGGCACAGTGGTTTAGGGACTAAGTGGTAGAAAATGAATGAATGAGAGTAAGGTTGAGACCTTTGTAAAGTGTCCTGAGATGACTTTTGTTATGATTTGGTGCCATACAAAAAAAATTGAATTGAACTGAACTTGAATTAAGGCTAAGTCCAAGTCTTCTGATTGACTGAACACACCTGATCCAGATAGTCAGCAACAGGTATAGCAGGGATAGTTGGAAAACAAGCGGGGCAGTGGCCCTTGAGGACTGGGATTGGTAACCCCTGGTTTATAGCATATTGTTGACTTTTATTTTTATATTTCTTTCAAGTGAATACGCTGCAGTTCCCCAACACATTTATAGCCTATGTTATGCAATAGTAGCTGATCATTAATTTTATAATATAACGGATCATTTAGTTATAAAAAATCCACCAATTTGATCACATAACTGTGTGTAGGGTATAGGTTTAATACTGAACTGTGTCTGTAGCAAGCACATACAGCTAACATTACAGTAATCTCAGAGGATAAACTATAGCCACAGGCTAACATACTAACCCACTAACAAGCTAAGGCTAACAACTAACAACACTGGATCTACTCTACTGTAACTCTGGTACATGAATGAAAGAGATAAGCCCCACTACCATGCACAGCTGGTGCAGTATCAGCCCTTATGGGGAGTATGGAGGCAGAATGAGCTTAGTACAAGAGCTGATAACTCAGCAGAAAGACTTTGAATGAGGGCTTGTACCCATCCGAATCAGCAAATACGGGAAATGTCTAGGGGAGAGCAAGTCTGTACGAGTTGTAGTATCAGTATCAGCAGAGCAAGTGTGAACAGCTCTGAATGAGTTGTACTGATAGTGATGTATTGAACAGTCCATACAGCTACAGGAAGCCCTGAGGGCAAAACATGTCTCCTGCTGCACTGCTTAAAGCTAATCTTTGTCACACAGTGCCCAAGTGTGTTTTAACACTATTTATGGTTGAAATGTTTTATTTTATATAGCTGGCACATAGTTTGCCATCATATAAAAGGCAAGTACAGTATAAAGGACAATATGAAAGCTTTTGTCAGTGTCAGATTTTTGCATGCAACGTGGCTATTTTATATGGAGGCAGCATGTAACAGTGTAAACTCGATTTGTATCGATTCTGCTCAGTATACTAACATATATATATATATATTGATTCATTCATTTTGGAACAGCACTACAATCATTTGTGTGTTTAGCTCACAGTCTGCTGCAGTTTTAAACATGGTGCTACTTGCAGCTGACAGAGGCAGCTCACAAGGACAAAAACACACTGCTCCTCCAGTTCGTATAATGTTCATCTCAACTGTAGACACAGTGATCTTTTTAGGGGCCTCCAGTAAAAATTCAGGTCACTTCTGTTTACTGTTAATGCTGAAACCTTAACTGCTGATACGAAAAAAATTAAATTCCTGTTGCTGCGTCTTCACATTAAAAGGAATCCTTCTCCAATTTTCGCTGGTCCCATTAGGGGTTACCACAGCGAATCATCTGTTTCCACACTGATAATTCGCATGGTTCAAAATTTGGCACGTTTTTACGATGGATGCCCTTCCTGATGCAACCTTCTCTATTTATCCGGGCTTGGGACTGGCACAGAAGTCACTGTGATGAAACTCATGTGGCCAGAGGTTCCATGACCGGGAATCAAACCCGGGCCACAGCAGTGACAGGACTAAATCTTCACATTAAAAGCAACTAGAGAAATGCATTTCCTGTTGAAAATGCGTGTGGATGCTGATATGCTGAAAAATTGTCCTGAAAATGCCTGAAATCAATTGCTGAAACAGCTGAAGGATGAGAAGAAATGACTGAAGTTCTTTGTTGAATAATCTGAAAAATGAAATGCAATAAATAAAAGTAGGAATGTCCTTGAAGAGCTGAACATTTTGATAACTTCATGGCTTTTCTAGCTGAAAGTATGTTGAATTTAAGGTGTGCAAAATTTTCAGAATAAAGCTAAATATTTTAAGTGTTACGTTTTGAAAAATTCTGAATAGAGGCATGAATGTCCTTCAAGAGCTCAACATTTTGATACCTGAAATAGCTGAAGGCATGCTGAAGTAGAATTTTTTCCCATTTATTTGAATGGAGCAAGATTTTCAAAATAAAGCTAAATATTTTAGGAGTATGAAGTTTAGAAAAAATCTGAATAGAAGCATGAATGTCCTTGAGGAGCTGAACATTTTGATAGCTGAAGGTATACTGAAGTAAAAATTCCCATTTGTTTGAATGGAGCAAAATTTATTGAAAAATGCTAAAGTATAAATGTTACAAACAAGAAAAATACAAGCACACATGTCCTTAAAGAGCTGAACATTTTGATACCTGAATGGCTTTTGTAGCTGAAAGTATGCTGAACTTATTAAGAAGTGAAAATATTCCCACTGGTCCCCAAAAAAGTAGGTAAAACAAGTAGGGTTTTGTATGTGTGTGTGCGGGCGTGTAGGTGTTTGTGTGTGGGTGTGTGTGTGTGTGTGTGTGTGTGTGTGTGTGTGTGCGGGTGTGTAGGTGTTTGTGTGTGTCTGTGTGTATGAGAATGAAAAAGTAGTCCTACACCCTGAGGACTACTAGGGTGTGGCTATGGAAATAAGGTATAAAATATAAACAGTAAAAGATATCAAAAAGTTGTGAACATTATGAATAGCTGAAGAGTTGCTGAATAGATAACAGTTGAAATGGTGTTTTTAGCTGAAGGTATGCTGAAGTTATTAAGATGTGAAAATGTTTCCCATTCATTTGAATAGGGCAAAATTTGTTGAAAAATGCTAAATATATGAAAAAGTATAAATGTTACAAACAACAAAAATACAAGCACACGTCCTTAAAAAGCTGAACATTTTGATACCTCAATGGATGTTGTAGCTGATAGTATGCTGAAGGAAATAAGCGCCGAAAAACGTACGGAAGAAATCGGAATAATAATAATAATAAATAAAAGGAAAACAAAGTGTGGGTGCTACAGCATCCACACAACAATAAATAAGGAAAACTGGATGCTACAGCATCCACACAATAATAATAACATATAAAAGGAAAACATAGTGTGGATGCTACAGCATCTACACAATAAAGGACAGGATAACAGCATCCACACAATAAACAACAGGATAATAATAGTGTGGGTGCTGAAGCATCCACACAATAACGACCAGGATAACAAGAATGTGGCTGCTGACTGAGCAGCCACACAATAAAGAACAGGATGTGTGCTTTACAGCATCCACACAAATAACTCTTCGCTCAAAATTCCAGAAAATAGCGCCAATCAGTTGAAGGGGTACTCCTGTGATTTTAGTGCATGTCCCTAAAGTTGGATGACTTGCAACACACGGATTAAAAGACAAAAATGCATTGTTATATTGCAGGAGATCTGAGATTTCCATGATGACATCACTTTTCTTCTCCCCTCAGACTTTACGAAGTTTCTCCAGTCACAGACGACACATTGTGTAGTGATCTTGTTCTGATTAAACAGTGGTAACATCTATAGGTTATAATTAACCTAGTAATAATTCCACCTATGTCATGCACAGTTACATTCTTCAGCATATGCATGGTATTATATCTGTTTAATAGCCATAAAAGGGCAAAGGTGACTTTTAACCTGGATTAACAGGTTAATGAATTTACATGCATCCTGAGGAGACACAATATTATCTTTGTGTACCATTTGGAAACTACTGATTTTCTTTGACATATAACTGTTTTATGTTTCCCTAGTTCATTATAATTATACTTTTTTAGATCTGTCTGTGTATAACAGTGCATCTCACTCATCGATCATTTCCTCTGTTGACTGACCTTGGCATTCGGGGTTTGGGATTAGTGAGAGCCCACCAAACATGTTTTCTCAATATGTTAATTTCTGTTTATTCTGCTTCCATCAAAATTCAAATCAGTCCACCATGAACAAGACATTTTCTTCAAGCTGCATCTGATTCCTCTCAGCAGACAACACATCAAATAGACTTAGGGTGGGGGGGCATTCCCTTCCACAACAGGCTCATTATTCTATTTCAAAAACAAACAAAAAACATTTTTGGTATGATATTGCTTTTTCTGTCCTCATCAATCAGTGGTTATGAAACCAGCATTTTCTCCTCTCGGCTCAAATATTGTTTAATCAATGCTACGTCACAGGGCTGAGAGGCTAGGCTGCACTGGGAGCTGCAGATCAAACAGGTTAGTATTTGCATTGTACTGCTTGGGGTGCAATATGATTTATGGAATATAGGCTGTGTACGGCACAGTGTTTGAAATGTCTTCTCTCATTTAAAGGCAAGCCTTGCAAACAATATGTGATTGCCATTTACTTGTATTTGAGGAACTGAAAACAGATTTTCATTAGGAATGGGATTCTCATTAGCATAGAAATGAATATGATGACAGATAATGAACATATGCCTCTTGATGCTTTGCTGCCATACCAGAATGATCCAGTATAGAGGCAGGGGGAAAAAATGCTTCTTTTTCTCCCTTTGGCCAAACTGAATGTGTGAACATTAGCATACTGTGAACGAGAGAGAAGGTTTGGAAGCAAACAGGGTGGTGGAGAATAGAGGACAACATCAAGGTCAGCTTTAGATAGAGGACAGCCTTTTTGTAACTCTCCATCCAATTTCTCTCTCTCACACACACACACACACACATGCACACACACTCCCTCTCACGCCTGCCCAGCTCTTTGGTTGTGGAATGAGGTGTCACATTTGGTTGCCTGGGCTAAGCTAAGCTTATTATTAGTTTCTAGCCTGCAGATACACTGACAGAAACAAATTCCTGAATATGCAGTTCATTCTGTTTGATCAGCAGGCTACATGTGTTGTTAGTGTTACCTGGTTCAAAATTAAGATCCACTGGCCACGCTCAGTGACACACACACACACACACACTACACACTACACACTACTGTGCTGGACACAAAACTTAGGACTGAGAGGATGTTTTGCCTCAGTATCATGGGTGTTATTGAAATTATCACTAGGCCCTGTATACTGCCGTCTTCTGACTCCAAACCTGAGCTGGTTTTCAAAACATTTCAGAGACTTAAAAAAAAGTTACTTCAAATGGGTGTGTGAATGCTGTAGAACAATGACACACTAAACTGTCTGTGGTTTAAACATTCTGGCCTGATGTTTAGCTAAAATATTAAAGCTGCATTAACTAAGATTTAACACAAATTTGGATAAATCAAGTAAAAGGTTGTCTAGAACTGTTGTCTCCCAGCTGTACTAAACCCCCACCCCATCTGTTTCTTTCTACCCCTGTCTGAGCAGTGTTGTTAAAATCCACACTGTGGTCATCCTGCATGAGAATTACAGGCCAGGAATATGGCTTTCTGCTGCACAGACACCAAAGCCGTGCTATTTCAGGTCTTAACGGCCTCCCTTAAGGGCCAATATCCCCATGGGCAGCAGAATCGTCAGGCTGCTGCAGCACGTCCTGCTGTTGACATAGCACCCCCTTAAAACTGTACTGATGACTGCCATATTCTACTGAGTGAAATTTTGGAACTTTATGCTGCAAATTCTGTGGAGTCAGGATGTCTGTGCCATGAGGTGAAGTTGCTTCTCAGAAACTGTGCTTGACCCCTTTGATCCAGTGAAAAGGACTCTTGAGGCTTCAACATACCAAGACATGTTGGACAGTCTCCCATTCCTGGACTCCATGGACAACCTTTCCAGAGGAGTGGAAGCTGTTTTAACTGCAGAGGGTGGGCCAGCACCAATTTGGACCCTATGGATCAAGAATTGTTTTGACTCATGCTCCTTTGCATGAGAAGGCAGGTGGGCAGATGCTTTTGGCAGCACGGTGTTGTATGCTAGCAGTGAAGACATGTTTACATTACATTGAGATTCCAAAAGGGGGCCTTATGCTCCCTCTGGTTGGATAACTGATTTGTCTCTGATATTCAGGTCGGTCCTCCAATAGTTTATAATTCTCCACTGTTTTTGATCGACATGATAAAATCATGTCAAAAGGGGGAATTGTAAGATTTGAATCTTATAGGCTAGTTACTTTATAAGCTTTAGTTACTTTTCATAACCTTGGTTTCCTTTAGTTACTTATCAGAACTTTAGTTTCCTTTAGTTACTTCTCATACCTTTATTTTTCCTTGCTTATATATATTAAAACTGTATTGATGACTGCCATATTCTACTGAGTGAAACTTTGGAACTGTATGTGGCAAAATTCTGTGGAGACAGGATGTCTGTGCCTTCAAACTTCCTCTTGATTTTATACAGTCCTCTGTCTTCTCTTCTCGCACTTTCAATAAAAGAACTGGGTAAAACTCTAACACTAAGAAATAACCCCACACAGCGCTGCACACATCAGACAGGTCTATTATAACTCAGATTTCAGCTTTCTGTTTATGTGAGAGAGTGCATTTCTAGGGTTCATTAATTTTGTACGTCACCACCTCCCTTCTGAACACTGTTGTCACATTTTAAGATATGATGATTTACAACCTGAAATACAGTAGATGTAAGACTAAAACAGTATTGATCCTGTGCGTCCACATTGTGCCACTTTGCACCATCAAGAACAACGGATTTCCTAGAGAAGCCAACTCTTAATTAGTTGAGCTATAGTTGTCACGTCACTACTTTGTTCAGCTGTTTCAGAGCTATGAGACCAGTGATGTGAATCACCACACCCTCTGTAAATTCAGAATCAGAATCAGAATCTGCTTTATTGGCCAGGCGTGTTGGACACATGAGGAATTTGACTCAGGTACTATACATCGGCTCTCAATGTGCAAACAGTAAACCAGCATAAGGCTGTGTAATATAACAAAAATAAGCAGTATTTACAAGCAACAGAAAGTGCAAACAATGCAGAATAAGCAGTAT
>NW_018128031.1:537141-547431 GCF_001952655.1 Monopterus albus | reverse complement strand
CTTGTCAAAACTAAAGCACAACCACAGCTATCTCATTAGTTCACTGTAAAATAAAATTTTGCTTACATGTTAAGTGAAAAGAGAGAATAAAGCATTTTCATGTTGTGTCTGCCTCCTTCCTAGGGAGGTGTTCCAGGCATGTCCCACCGGGAGGAGTCCCCGGGGAAGACCCAGGACACGCTGGAGGGACTATGTCTCTGGGCTGGCCTGAGAACGCCTCGACATTCCCCCGGAGGAGCTGGAGGAAGTGTCTGGAGAGAGGGAAGTCTGGGCATCTTTGCTTAGACTGCTGCCCCTGCGACCCGGTTCCGGATAAGCGGAGGAAAATGGATGAATGGATGTTGTCTGAAGCATTCCTGTTTTTAATGAAACCTGTTTGGTCTGGGTGGATTGGGGCGACTGTCTCTATTCTAGTAGCTAGGACTTTGGTAATGATTTTTAAGTCTGAATTAATAAGTGATAAGGGACGGTAACTAGAAGGGTGGATTGGGTCTTTGGTTTTAATAAGAGTGTCATGATGGCTGTGTGTTGGTATTGTGGAGGTGTTTTTAATTTTTGTGGTGACTGAGAAACAGTAGTGATAGCATTTGCCAAAAATGTTTATAAAATTCAGCTGGTAGTCCATCAGGTCCGGGTGCTTTGTTATTTGGCATTGAAATCAGTGCTTTATGGAATTTGTTGATAGTGAGAGGAGCATCTAATCTATCAGCTTGTTCTCTGGGTAATGTTGGCAGTTCTAAACTATCTAAGAAAGTGTCTATTTCTGATGAATTTGGGTTGTAATTGGGGGAGTAAGTTTACTGTAAAAGGTTTGGAATACATTATTAATATCTTGTGGATTATGAACAATTTCACCTCTAGGATTGAGTATGGATGGGATTGATGCTTTTTCCTTTTTGCGTTGTAATTGATTAGCCAGATAATTACCTGTTTTGTTGCTATATTGAAAGTGTTCATATTTGAGTTGTTGAATGAGATACTGCACTTTTTTATATATAGTATTTTCAAGTTGCATTTTTAGTTCGCTTAATTCATTTTGTCTTTGTTCACTAGTGTTTTGAGAATGTAAATCTGTGAGTTGTTTTATCTTTTGTTCTAAGGTGCTTTCCGGTTCTAGTATTTTTCTTTTTGTATGATGAATATGATATTATTTTCCCTCTAATTACTGCTTTGCCTGTTTCCCATAATAATGAGGGTGAGATTATTCTACTAACAGTAGTCCAATTTCTGCAAGCACCCTGTAGGTCAACAGCACCACTGGCAATTGTTGTTAGCCCTGGCCTCAACTAATCCAGTATGAAATTCACACTGATGATTCGCATGTTGAATTTGGCACGTTTTACGTCAGATGCCCACAATGCTCTCTATTTATCCGGGCTTGGGATGGGCACAGAAGTCACTGGCTTGAAACCCCTGTGGCTAGATTAAACGGGAGATTGGATATTGGCCTATAATAAGCAAGGACACCTGGCTCAAGAGTAGGCTTTTTGAGTAGAGGTTTAATTACAGCAACTTTAAAAGCCTGTGGAACATAACCTGTTAATAGAGAGAGTTTAATCAGATCTAATGTGGATGTGTTGATTAGGGGTAAAACACCTTTGAGTAGCCTGGTTGGAATGGGATCTGAGAGACGTTTTGGTGATTTAGATGAAGCAGTTGTTGAGGTCAACTCAGAGAGATCTAGGGGAGAAAATCAGTTTAAATATAATAATAATCACAGATTACAGGTTATAGATAATTCAAAAGCATTGTAGGTGATGGCATGTCTGTGAGAGTTGCAGGAATTATTTGATACATGTTTTTCTCTAATAGTTGTGATTTTATTTGTAAAGAAGCTCATAAAGTCATTACCACTGAGATCTAAGGGAATGTTAAGCTCAACAGCACTGTGGCTCTTTGTCAGCCTGGTTACAGTGCTAAAAAGAGCCCTGGGGTTGTTCTTATTTCCCTCTATCAGTAATGAATAATACTGTATGTGGTTCTGTCACTACGAAGGGATTTTTTATATGTTATTAAACTTTCCAGGCTAAGAAAAACTCTTCTGACGTGGTGGAGCGCCACCTCCTTTCCAGTTTTTGTGATGCCTGCTTTAGGGAGTGGAGCTGTGAGCTGTACCACGGGGCCTCTTCTGTTTCACTGCCTTCTTTTTCAGAAAGGCAACAGTATCAAGTGTTTTACTCAGAGAGGCTGCAGTACTATCAACAAGATTATCGACTTGTGTGGGAGTAAATTTAAGGTGACAGCCCGTCACTGTTGGCACATGGCACTGAAGTAAATGATGGTGTTATGGTTTGTCTTGAGGTTGGACTCATCATGGCTGACCCAGGTGCTAGTAAAAGAACGGGAGGTTTAATGGTGCAAAACACAAAGTAACAACATAACAGAGGCAATAAATAATACTAAACCAGAGTAGGGTAGAAACGGCTGAAACCAGGAAAGCAGGAGGATGAGGACGGACAGGTGAATGGACAGGCTAACCATGAGCACAGACGAACAAAACGATTTTCCACAGCACAGGAACTGTCAGCTTGGATAAAACAAGTAGCGTCTGGCTAACCTCATGGACAAAAAACAAACAAGGAGGTCCACAGCACAGGAACTGTCAGCGTGGACGTACAACACAAAATCTTATAACCTACGTATATCATGCGATCCACAGCACAGGAACTGTCAGTGTGGACGTATAACACAAAAACATATAACCTACGTATCTCATGTGATCCACAGCACAGGAACTGTCAGCGTGGACGTATAACACAAAAACATATAACCTACGTATATCATGAGATCCACAGCACAGGAACTGTCAGCGTGGAAAACAGAATACATCTGATGCATAGCACGACTATAGGGTTGTTACGGGGTATGCACGTTACAGTCATTAATGCTCCGGCGATGGCGGAGCGTCTGCCAGAGGTATAAATAAGGAGGGAGTCAATCAGCGAGATGCACCGACAAACGAATAGCTAATTATGAATGCAACACAGCTGAGGTGCGAATCCCGCAGGTCAAGAGAACAGAGGAGAGGATTGGCTCAAGAAGAAGCATATTAAGGTCATGAAGTGGCCTAGTCAGTCTCCAGACCTTAATCCCATAGAAAATCTCTGGAGGGAGCTGAAGGTTCGAGTTGCCAAACATCAGCCACAAAACATTAATGACTTGGAGAGGACCAAGATGATAAGACACCTTAAAACGCCGACCAAAAGGATAGATATATAACAGAAATAAAAGTGGACCCAAGACTGACCCCTGTGGAACACCACATGACAAACCAGCGACATTTGACAAAACATTATTTATAGCGACATTAAAAGTTCGATCGCTAAGATACGAAGAGAACCACTGTTCAGATAAACCTGCCATTGAAATTGTAGACTGATCATTTCTTTGTTAGTGGGCTAACTTACAAAATCAGCTGGGGTTCAAATAATTGTTTCCCTGACTGTATAACTGATGAATCTTAAATCTCTAATAAACCTCTCTACATTACATTCCCTGAGGTCCTACGAGTGCTGTATACAATAACCAAACGTGTTAGAGTTAACATTTCTTAATTTACTCAACAGAAAAATTAGGATAAAAAATAACAACCCCTTTTTACATATCTTTAACTCTTTTCCCTGTAAGACACACTTCAATATTTCAAATAAACACACAGATATGGTGGGTCCACACACTACACACACTCACTCTACACCAGCCAGCATATACACTAAGATTTAACCCCCGTTGCAGGCCTGATGGACGCTTGGGTGCGGTGAGGCCAAAAACTAAGCAGCCGTTTCACTCAAAAGAGCCAAATAAAAGTCCCTTATTTAGTAGTTCATAGTCCAGAGACTGAAGCATTACCTCCTCTGTGTGTCCAAAGAAATGGCAAAATTATTTAACCCCCGTTGCAGGCCTGATGGACGCTTGGGTGCGGTGAGGCCAAAAACTAAGCAGCCGTTTCACTCAAAAGAGCCAAATAAAAGTCCCTTATTTAGTAGTTCATAGTCCAGAGACTGAAGCATTACCTCCTCTGTGTGTCCAAAGAAATGGCAAAATTGTCCCAGTAGCCCTCCGATGGCGAAGTAACAAGTCCTCAGGTCCAGGTGCAAGCAGTAGTGGGAAGGTCCAGAGTAGCAGGCTCTGTTGTACAATCCAACTGGCCACTCACGTAACACTGTCTCTTATAATGTCCATGAATTCCAGGTTGGAAAAGATGAATACAGCCTTGGGAGTAAGCCAAGTTAGCAGGTAAATCCAACATTCCAACATAGATACCAACATTCATTTAGCTAATGAATGCTAACAAGTTAGTTAGGTATGCAATGAGACTACAACAAATGGCAAAAAACCCACCCCTTGTGAAAATCTCTGCCAGCAAATAAATGTTGCAATGATAGTTGCACTACAGAGGCTGTACACAAACATGCCCACATTGTTTCTTACTATCTGAATAAATATACAGCTAATCCTCAACAACTGCTGGTGACCCAGCATCATGCCAGTCTGGTCATTAGCTGTATGTAATTGATTTCGGTTGGTTTCCCCACCATTGCCACTGCATAACAAGAGGGCCACTGGCACTGTTAAAGGGAGCACAGCTATTCAACAAGCAGATACATTTTAAAAATTGCTCAAATTACAGACAACAGCAGTTTATAATAACAAAATGAAAAATAAAACACTTGAAGGAGCACAAGGACCTGGCCTTTATGGTGGTTGCCCTTAAATTGTGGAATAGTCTTCCACTTCTGACCTGGATGTCTTTTGCACTCTCCTTTAAAACCCATTTATTTAGGCAGGTGTTTGTCACCAGCACTGATTAGAGTATTTATATCTTCTGTTTTTTATTCATGGCTTTTATTTGATTTTATTTACTGTTGTTCATTTGCTTGATGTTGTTTATTTGTTACTATGGGTGTATTTCCTTTTTTGTAAAGCACCATGTAACTATTAGTTTAGGAAAAAAATAAAAAAAAAATAAAAATTTTACTTAAATGTCCATGAATCTTATTGAGACTAAAATATTTTTTGAATGTGAATAAATTCACAAACATCTTTGAGCAGTGACTGTCAGATATTGAAATTGATTAGAAGCTTTTACAAGAAGAAACGTCTAAATGCCTCTCCATGGAGACTTTATTAGTAGCTAATTTTCTTTTTACACGAATGATAAATGGTGAGACTGTATATATAAAACATGCAATATGTCACACACACAGTGTGTTTATGGAGTACAGCCCCAGGTGTATGATCACCTCAGGCCCTGTGGCAGTCAAAGCTTTTAAAGGTTTGCCTGCCAGCTGCTTTTACCGTTCAATGAAGCCTTTCTCTACCATTTTGTGCTTGCCTGCTTTTGTCTATCCAGAGTGGTACTAGAGTGTGAATTATGTACCTCCACTCTTCCATTCCTGTTTGAAATCACCCCTTTAAACTAAGGTATCACACCAAAGCCCCAGCACTCCAAACTGGGACAGTCTAATAACCATCCCTATAAATGCACAGTAAATCGGAGGCAGTATAAAACAACCTTATGAGAGGCAATCATGGCCTCAACATCCTTTTTCCTATCTTTCTGTTCCTGTCTATCTCTTCCTTTATCCCTACTTCCACTCTATCTCACTTCCCCACTGCATGAGTTCTTACCAAAATTACTGCAGGCACTGCTGCTGAATCTGAACTATACCTACGGGCTGGACTGGAAAGGTCAACAAGCTGCTTAAAATGAAAAATAGCACGAAAGCAGAGTAATCTGCTCTCTCCATCTCCTTTCTTCTCTTCTTACTCTCTC
Source organism: Monopterus albus (assembly GCF_001952655.1). Lineage (NCBI taxonomy): Eukaryota > Metazoa > Chordata > Actinopteri > Synbranchiformes > Synbranchidae > Monopterus > Monopterus albus. The sequence continues at coordinate 541,655 of NW_018128031.1, read as the reverse complement.
CTTCCAATTGCACTTTTTTTAATCCTCTTTCCATTTTTCCAGTCAGCACAGGCTGTGGTTTTTCTGCGGCATGCAGAGTACTGTGTGCTGATTTCATTGTTGCTCATCAGTCTATTTGGCTTTTATGTCAGTTTTTCTATCTGTATCTCCTTTCACGCCTTTCTTTTTTAATCCCTGCCATCTCTTTGTCTTTTGCCTCCTTCTCTTTTTCTTCTCTCTCACTAGATATATACTAGGTGCTCTTACTACCTGAGACAAACTGAGTGTATTGACTATGAATCCACCTCACAGCGGCCATTCTTCTTCTCACCTTATCCCCCTTGTGCTTTGTGGGGTTTTTCCTCACTATTATATACTTTTTCTCTCTCCCTGTGCTTTGGCTTTCTCCTCCTGTGCGTCTACTCACACAAGCTGAATGTGGTTTCAAATATTAAATGGGTTACCTGCTTCTGTCTTGAGTCTTTTTGAGACAATAATTGAAATAAAAGTTTAAAATGACACTGACTCAATTAGTACGTTCACACATTACATTCTGCCTCTCTCTCCTTGTTTTTATGTACAGCAGGGTGTTATGCAAAAGCTTCAAAGTAGAGGTTTACTAAGTGGGACATAAATATGTGATAGTTTGATTTCAAAACCACTAGCATTCATCTGCGTTTTTATACAGCCTTCACTCTTCTGGGAAATCTTTCCACCAGATTTTGGAATCTGACTACAGAGGTTTGCTGCAGGGGCCTGTCAGGTAACAATTTTTAGTTGGGTCTCTATTGACCCCCTCGCCCCTGTTCTCATACCCTATTATAAAGCATTTCAATTATATGTCCAGAGACCAAACAATTAAACAAATTAAGCAGGCCTGTGACACTTGTGTGGCAAATGCTTTCTACTATGACATACAGACAGGTGGAAAGTGTCTCAGTCAGGTGTTGGGCCACCAGAACAGCTTTACTGCTCTTTGGCACTGACTCGCCAAGTGTCTGAACTTTCAGGGAGGCATGAACACCATTCTTCCAACAGATATCCCCTCATGTGGTGTTTTGATGATGGTGGTGGAGATGCTAACACATCGGTCCAACATCTCGCATAGGCATTACACTGGGTTGAGGTATGTTGACCATGAAGGCCACAGCACTCAATTTATCACTTTCATACTCATCTAACCATTCAGTGGCACCACCTGTATCCCAACATTCACCCAGAGGCTCTGACTCTGGCATACCTTTGGAATGAGGTTATTTTTGGCTATGTCCAGAATGATTCCCTGCTCACTATGTAGTGTGTTTGTTATGTTGTAGTGGTGTCCAAAGTGTGTAAATCTATCCACTTTTATAGTGCACTCAAAAGTTCCACAATAGAAAATAAAAAGTAGCGTATATGCCATATACCCTACCTTCTGCAAACAATCCCTCAATGCAATGTTCCCTTTCACATGGTTAAACAGCTGTTAGTGATGACACAAATGACAATGATTAGTAGGTGTCCATCCATTTTCCTCCGCTTATCGGGTCGCGGGGGGCAGCAGTCTAAGCAAAGATGCCAAGACTTCCCTCTCTCCAGACACTTCCTCCAGCTCCTCCGGGGGAATGCTGAGGTGTTCCCAGGCCAGCCGAGAGACCTAGTCCCTCCAGTGCGCCCTGGGTCTTCCCCGGGGCCTCCTCCTGGTGGGACATGCCCAGAACACCTCCCTAGGAAGGTGCCCAGGAGGCATCCGAAACAGATGCCCGAGCTAGTAGGTGTCCAACATATCAATTTATTGCTCACTATTGCATGAACTCCTTAGTATATTATACAGGGAACAGTGAATGAGTGAAGAGGGAGTGATTTCAGACACAACCATTGTCACTCACTACTGTGCTGGCCTTGTTGTTTTATGAGGAGTGATGACATCTAAATGCCAGAGACCAGCGTTGCAAATTTTCTACATTTACACTATTCCACATGAGTTGGCTTACTTGACTTTACTGAACAATAAGAAGCATGTGAACACAGTTTATACTAAAATAATTAAGGTTTCAAAACTTGGAGGACTAAGATAGTGCTCCTCGGGGTGCGACATCGCAGTTCAGGTTGTCAGGTTGTTTCCTCTTTGTCTCTTTTTTGCTTATTTGTGCCGTGTTAAAGCAACAGTAAAGACCACACACTTTATTTATGACCAGGCGACTTTGTTACCGCTAAGAGAGGACAGTCTTTTTGGAGATTTTGACCTGAGCATGTAGGACCTGTTGCAATCGGTTCTTTTTACCATGCTAACTCTGAGACACGAGGCAGTGCTGATTTATTCAATGGAACAGAGGTAAAAATTAACATTACACGCTCAGGTATCTTGCACCTCCAACATGCATGCAGGCAGCTGAAAGATGAAAGACCCTGAACCACAACAGGCCTATACATTATATCACTTCGGGCTAACCCCATACTACACAGGAGACGCCGAACCCGTGACGTCTCCCAGGGACAGCTTTGCAGCTGCCCAGAGCAGTAGCCAAAACATGATGAAAATCAATGTGTGAATGTCTGTTGATTATGTGGTGTGTAGCTAAAAAACATTCTAACATGACCTCTAGTGACATGTCATAACATTAAACATAAGAAAATATTATGGCTATGGCTACGCAGTACAACCACTGGAAGCCTGAGTTTTAACTAAAGGATTACTCTCTTTCAGCAAATTCTGCATACTGGCTGAGCCAACTGCACTCCTCTGACTGTAAGTGCCTGGCTCCTCACTGCATGGGGCAGTCTGTGCCCCAGATCCTGCAATCACACCATCTAAATACTGTTGTGTACTAGTCCAGTCTTCCTCCTTACCGGGAAAACTGGCCGTTTTTAAAATACCTCCTTTAATCACAACTAATGATGAACCACTGTGTTCAGTATCAACAAAAGCACGTAATGGCATTTGGTGGTGAGCTTTATTTTGAAAGTCTTGTCTTTTCTCCAGCTTGTGTGTGAGGAGGAGGAACAGAGGGTGTGTGTGCTCTCGTGTCACAGAAGGGAAAGTCAGAGATATACGCTGTTTTAACACTCGATGAGGCTGTCTGAATTTTTTCAAATTCTCCCAGAAAACAGACACAGTCTTACAGAAATGTCTCACATTCTTTAAGTTTAGCTTCTGTTTTGTGCCTCTGTAACAAACTTGCTGTCTTATGGCAGAGACGTGCTTGTGCAGTCAGGCATGCAGCCTGTTTAATGAACGGTTTTACAGCCCCATCTGCTGGTGGGGCTTCGTTATAGGACCCAAACAACCCCATTTTACCCATTTTTTGAGTCCAACCAACAAATCTGTTTCACTACAATGTTGGTTTAAACTCTGTGTGCCGAGTCATTTGTTCAACAATTGAAACAAAATAGCACCCAATGTGCCTGATTTGCAATTTTTCCAGTCCTGAATCACATCACAGTCAGCCATCATGAAAAAGTAATATGCCACACGTGACGCTGTCCTTTATGAGAAACTCTTGGCCCGGTGAGACTGATCAAAGTGTGAATCTCCTACAGAAAAGCTAACCCTTTCTGCGCACACTTTCTTGGGGTTCATTCCCAACCAGATTTCACCGTTTTATCTCAACAGGACAACAGTCACCCTAACTGATGCAATTTTTTCCCACTAAATCTATTCCCACCCGGAATTTTACACTGCTGTACAAGGCACGTTAACTCCACAATGAATTCTCACAATGAACGTATTGTCCAGCGTGATACACTTGTGGAAAAAGTTTTAATTAGCCATTTGTCCAGTTATCCCCCCACACAGAGAACAGCAAAACTTTCCCTGTGCCAGTTATCACGTGTGTGTGTGTATCAGAGAGTCATTTGTTTGGTTGAGAGGAGTCTCTGCCTCTGCTCCAGCCAGAGGGAAATTAAAAAGGAAATGGGAAAATAGAGGAGACCACTGCTACTACGTAGCAGAAATCCACTTATAAAACGTGAATTTTACGTCCCTTTTTGGCATCAAATTCTGTGATCAACAGCATTCATTTACTTCCCCTCAAATGAGACTATGTGCTTCTGTTAACTGTACATGTGACAAAGAACAAACCAGCACAGCCTTCAAAAACAGAAAAAAACTGTGTTTCTTTAACCTTACTGTTTAGGAACCAATTTAGAACATCGAGAGTGGACAGCGCACACATCAGCTTTAATTTAGAATTAATTCAATGTGCGGAGTTTATGTATAAACCAAGGTTCCGCTTACCTATAGTTTCTGGCGGGCCCGTTGATGTGTGGGACTCTTCACAGCTCAGACTGAAACCAGGGGGTCACACTCTCTCATCAGGGAAGCATTCAGATCAGGACCGCATATCGAATCTCCAACTCAGCCTGGCACAGGATTGGCGCCGCTGTTAGTTCCACAGGACTCTGGAGGAATCATGAGGGCCGCATCGTGGCTCCAGCAGGGCTGCTTAGCCTGCTGTGTCAAGAGGCGCACAGTAGAGGACACTGCGCCAGCTCCAAAATGAATGGTCTGATTTCACAAAACTGGTGGCACCCACAAATGAAGGATATTACAAAGT
>NW_018128031.1:530774-531589 GCF_001952655.1 Monopterus albus | reverse complement strand
GAGTCCGTCTTCTTACCAACCACCAGAAAAATCTTGGTGTGGCTGAAGATCTGCCACCGGCCATGCTTCGGCGCAGTCAGCTATCAGCACACCGCGTCCACCTCCAACCATCAACCCCGGATTGCCGCACCAGCAGTCCAGTCCACTCAGCGCTCCCAGCTGCCCCGCGACCGACAGATTCTGTCACCCCCCCTATCTGCACATTAAAATTTGTTTACCTTGTCAAGCCTGAGTCTGAGTCCTGCCGTTTTTTGAGTCCATAAAAAAAGAAAACACACTACTTACGGCGTGCCGTAAGAGCTGGCTGGAGTCTTCACCAGGATCTTCAACCAGTCTCTGGTCCAGTCCACTGTCCCACCCTGCCTGAAGTCCTCCATCCTAATTCCCCTGCCTAAGAAAACCAACATAACCAGCCTCAATGGCTGCCAGCCGGTTGCACTCACTCCAGTGGTGATGAAGTGATGTGAGAAACTGGTACAGGGACACATTATGTCATTCCTCCCACCAACATCTGACCCACACCAGTTTGCATACAGGACAAATATATCCACAGAGGACGCCGTAGCGGAGATATTGAGTCCGAGTGGACCATATTCTCCACCTCCATTGCCGATGCGGCCCTTCGGAGCTGTGGCCGTAAGGTCTCTGGTGCCTGTTGTGGTGGCAACCCCCGAACCCAGTGGTGGACACCGGAAGTAAGGGATGCCGTCAAGCTGAAGAAGGAGTCCTTTCGAGCCTAGTTGGCTCGTGGGACTTCTGAGACAGCTGACAGGTACCGGCCGGGGCAGGGGGCTGGGGGGCCACCAGGCCGCACC
>NW_018128031.1:523397-529635 GCF_001952655.1 Monopterus albus | reverse complement strand
CGGGCATGTCCCACCGGGAGGAGGCCCCGGGGAAGACCCAGGACACGCTGGAGGGACTATGTCTCTCGGCTGGCCTGGGAACGCCTCGGTATTCCCCCGGAGGAGCTGGAGGAAGTGTCTGGAGAGAGAGAAGTCTGGGCATCTTTGCTTAGACTGCTGCCCCCGCGACCTGGTCCCCGATAAGCGGAAGAAAATGGATGGATGGATGGATGGAGGACGCCGTAGCCACAGCTCTCCACATTGTGCTGTCTCACTTGGAGCATCAGGAGAGTTATGCATGGCTGCTCTTTATGGATTATAGCTCTGCAGTAAACACCATCCTCCCCCACAAAATGGTGGACAAGCTGGTAAACCTGGGAATTCCATATTCCACCTGCATATGGTTTACGAGTTTCCTGTCTGGACACAGACAGAGGGTGAGAGTGGGCCCACACACATCCACAGTTCTTAGCCTCAGCACTGGTTCAATAGACCAGCTGTAGAAGTTGCAAAGGATCCTAGCATAAAATGGGTGGGTTGTATACTGAACCCCCTGCTCTACACCCTGTATACCCACCACAGCAACACCATTGTAAAACTTGCGGATGACACCACAGTGGTGGGGCTTATCTCTGGGGGGATGAGACTACCTACAGGGATGAGGTGGAGAGGCTGATAGTGTGGTGAGAGAACAATCTGCTCCTTAATACCTCAGAGACTAACGAGGTCATTGTCGACTTCAGGAGGAAGAAAACCGACATCTTGTCACTGTATATCAGCAGGGACCATGTGGAGAGGGTGCCAGCCTTCCACCTTCTGGGACTCCACATTGAGGAGGATCTGACATGGGGCATGAATACCTCTGGATTGCTTAAACAGGCCCAGCAGAGCCTGTACTTTCTTGCTCAGGAAGAACAACATCTCCCAGAGACTGCTGGTGTCCTTCTATTGGTGCTCCATTGAGAGCATCCTTACATACTGTATATGTGTATGGTACAGCAGCAGCACAGTGGCTCAGAGGAAAGCGCTCCAGAGGGCCATTAATATGGCCCAGGAGATTGTCAGCTGCCCTCTCCTCACTCTGGACAAACTACACAGCTTCCTCAAAAAAGCCCAGAACATCATTAAGGACACTTCACACCCAGGACGTTCACTCTTTGAACTGCTGCCGTGAGGTAGGTCAAGGTCAAAGTGTTTATTTGTCATATGCACAGTTAGGAAACGTGTTTCACTGTACAATAAAATTCTTACTTTGCCATCCACATGAATGCCACAAAATACAAATGAAATATAAAGTAGATAAATAAATAATACAAAATCTAAGGCACTTTAAGCAGCGAATGCAGCAATATAATAAAAATATATAAGAATATAATAACAGAATGTATGCTGCATGGGAGCAGCATGTGCAGCAGTCAGTCAACAGTCAATGTGCAATTATGCATGTGCAAACTGAGAATGTAAACAGTACAGGTTGATAGTACATGATATATTTCCTGGTAATGAACTCCTCGGCTGTTTAGCAGTCTGATGGCAGAGGGAAAGAAAGAGATTTTCAGTCTGGAGGTCCTGCATTTCACACTTCTGAACCTCCAGCCAGAGGGTAGGGAGGCGAACAGTCCATGCTGGGGGTGGGTGAGATCTTTGAGGATGGAGGCAGCTTTTCTATGCACCCTGCGGTGGTAAATGCTCTGCAGAGAGGGCAGTGGAGTCCTGGTGATCTTCTCCGCAGTCTTTACCACTCTCTGCAGGCGCTTGCGTTCCATAGCAGTAGTGCTGCCATACCAGCAGCTCCTATAACGACATTGTTGGAGACATTTTTGGGCATCAAAGGGCTGAAACACCACAGATGGGATAAATATCTCCGACTCAATGTCAGTCGGGCAGAACTGATGAAGCCTATTGGATGAGAGGTGAAATGTCTTCGACCTAAAAACTTAGTCCAGTTCATTTTTCCAAGTTTTTTTCAGTAACTTGCCAAAATATAATATGCCAGTGTGTGTGAGGTGGGGTGTGAGAGATCTTTTTATTTCTTTTTTTTTTTTTTGTGGTTATGTTTTTTCTATTGCTGTACCAAATGGAGGTCACTCTAAAAATTCATTGTATGTGTTACAATGACAAAAAAGAATTATCTTATCTTGTATTCTCTTATCTTAATAGCCATTGAAAACGGCCAATGTAATTTATTTTCTTGCAGGTACTTTGCAACAGAGAAATTAAGTGAAATGTTGCCAGGTCTTAAAAATACCCTATGAAGACTCTGGTTTTAACAGCAGTTGCAGTCATGTTTTAATGTACACCTTCAGTTTCAGTGGAAAGTTGCAGTCATGTCACCGAATTAGCCATACTGTGATTTCCATGAATTTCAGTACTAAGGCACCCGATGAACACCAAGAAAAAAACATGAATCTAGCACGGGGAATGAAAATGTTGAGATTTTACAGTAGTGACACTATGCAAAGAATTTTTTGAGGTGCCTTTATAGTGATATGCCTCATCTGTTTTTGTCTGCTGTAGATGCCAAACATAAGGGTTTGGAAATGAAGACTGACAGACTCTCTAAATGAGAACTTCTTTTTATAGCTGGCATACAAGTTGTCATAGTATGATTAGTTGGAGTTTCAAACTTAGTCCCCAGTTCACACTATCAATATTTCACACCAAGCTCCCTGTTTTCATCTCTTCCTCAGATGGAGGGGGGAGGCAGAATTTTGGGGGGTCATCTTCTCCAATCAGCTGTGCAATCAGACGCCTGCTCAGATCCTGACAATGACAAATATGGCTTTTAACTTCCCGCTGCTGCATGTTAATTGCATTTCTGTGCAATTTTGATGAGTGCCATGCAGAGCAAACATTGGGGTAACAAGTCCCACCCAATGGCACTTGTGCAGTTTCCACAGTTCAATTCACTGTGTTGAAAGTCTGTGGAAGCACACTGATGATAGTCGTGAAAAATAACTGATAATTCACCCAGACAAAGAGGTAAGGCACCCAGGTCTAAGTCCAAAGGACGTTCTGGCAGATGTTGACATCTTGACAGATCTGAAAATTTCTTAGGTTTTGAAGAGTGAGTTGATGGCAGCATCCAAGCATGTGAATCAGCTTTATTGGCCAGGTGTGTTGGACACACGAGGAATTTGACTCAAGTACATCAGCTCTCAATGTGCAAACAGCAAACAAGCATATGGCTGTGTAATATAACAAAATAGCAGTATTAACATCAACAACCAATGCAGAAAAAGCAGTATAAACAGACAGTAAACAATGCAGACAACAAAAGAATGCTCATTGAAATGAGATAATTAGGGGTAAAAAATAGAGTACTTAAAACAGAGTACTAGAAGCTATTATTATTTTGGCACAATGAATAATTTGTAGTAATTGTTTCAATAGCAAACATCTTTAAGGTTTATATAGTTTATAAGGTTTATAGTGTTTGTTTTTTCTATATAGATATATATATGTAGTAGTACCATTGAACACACCTGTAAATGGTTGCAGGACACTGGTCATTGATGCCAGGTCAAAACAGCCTTGTAGACCAAACTCTCTTTCAGCCACACAAAGTGAGACTAAACTATTATCAAAAATTTTTACTGTATGTTTCTGTAGTCTGAAATTAAATGAATGGCTGAACCCATTCCTCAGTGTACCCAGCTCAGACAGAGAAGTATATCTGCATTGCTGTCTGTCACATTTTTATGGATACCAAAATATTTCCAAAGCTTTCAGTTACATCTTGAGGCCTTTTTAAACCAATAGAGTTGCGTAGTTTCCATGAAGAATGATACTCTCTCTTCATGACAACTGAACCATTCCAAGGTTACATGGTTGGATGTTTTGAACCATTTGTTGGATTTAGTTGACTTAGACATTGACCTTTTAGAGAATATTGTTGTCTGTACTAAATGATTAAGGAAAGAAATGCCTCCTTTTTTTCAGCCTACCACACTCAATGCTGCCAAAATATAATATGTGAGAGAGCCATTTGATCTGTAGTGAAGACATTTGCGTTGCGCGGAGAGGCAGCAAGTTACAGCAGCTGTGTCCTCGTTGTGTTCTTTTCCGTGTTTTTATGAAGTCCTGTTCTTATATATCTGTTCTTATGGTGGTGTCTGTTCTTATGGTGTTATGTTGGTTGTTCTCTATTGCTGCTGTAACACAGAAATTTCCCCACTGTGGGATCAATAAAGTACCTACTCTACTCTACATAACAACACTGCAACATGTTGCAAGATGGCGCCCACCGAGGCAGACGTGTTTGCGCATTCCACTCTCGAATGCCGGCGTTTTCTTTTTTGTGTTTTTTACTCTTTCTGCAGTGCACAAATGTCATGCACTGCTAACGTACAACAGACAGGCATTGCTGGATATCGCCAACTCACAGAGCCACTGGGAATTTACTGGTTTCATACCACCAGAGCTACCACTCATTGTCTGCTCCCGCAACGACGACAACCATCATCCCTTTCAGGGAGCCCCCGGAGCACCAGGCACAAGCGAGCAGGCTGAAATCAGGAGAGCCAGGGAAACCCAGACATGGAGGTGCAAACGAGGCAAGCGTGGAGGACTCCATGCTAGGCTAAAATCAAATCAAATCAAATTTTATTTGTACAGCGCTAAATCACAACAAAAGTCATCTCAGGACACTTTACAAAGTAAGGTCTAGACCTTACTGTTATCACTATTATTACAGAGGGAAAACCCAACAAATCCCCCTTGAGCAAGCACTTGGCGACAGTGGGGAGGAAAAACTCCCTTTAACGGAAGAAACCTCCGACAGACCCCGGCTCTTGGTGGGCGGCCTTCTGCCTCGACCGGTTGGGGTGAGTGGATAGAGGAGAGACAAAAGAAGAAAAGCAACAAGACACAACAATCAAACACTGATCAGGTCGATGTGGCTGGTGACTGCTCATCAGAGACGTAGAGCTCCAAGGCCAGGGCAACCTGCAGAAAGGTACAGGGAGAGAGAGAGAGGACACACTACGGGAGAGAGAAGACACAAAGTTAGTGATGTATAATGGTGGCATATAGATGCATAGGGAGAGAGGAGAGGAAAGGAGAGGAGAGGGGAGGAGAGAAACTCAGAGGGGGAGGGGAGAGAAACTCAGAGCATCATGGGGCCCCCCAGCAGCCTAGGCCTATAGCAGCATAACTAAGGGAAGGCTCGGGGTCACCTGATCCAGCCCTGACTATAAGCTTTATCAAAAAAGAAAGTCTTAAGGCTAATCTTAAAGGTAGAGAGGGTGTCCGCCTCCCGAACTGAGACTGGGAGTTGGTTCCATAGGAGAGGAGCTTGATAGCTAACTAGTGTTGCTTTTGTCAACAAAAATTATGACTAAATATTGTCGTCAATGAACCTTTATTGCGTGACGAAAACGAGACGAGACAAAAATTCTGGTCATGTGACGATGACTATAATTAAATGTATAATGCAAAATCGTTGACGATAAAAAACGAGACGAAATGTTATAACGTTATTTCGTCTCGTTTAGTCATGTTTTTATTATTATTTTGCAGTATTTCTGTTTCCTGTGTCTCACTTCAGGGGCCGCATCAGACGCGTCGCATTGCGCAGACACAGGCGACATCACTTCTACCTGTCTGAAAAGGGACTTTCTACTGTAAAGGAAAGAGACAAACACTTTGTGAAGAATAGTTCTGTTTCCATTTGACTTTTGTGAGGTTTTGTTGGAGGAGAACACCTGATGTTTGGATTAGGGTCTGGTTCAGTAAAGTTCTGGGTCTGGAAACTGTCAGAGTAATTGCTCAGAATTCAGAGTACGGTGGCTCTGAGGAATACTCATGTGAACGGACCAAAGATGTGCAGTTTAAGAAAACTATTTCACCAGTTTGACAACACAGGTTGCAGCATTTAGGGAAAAAAGCTACAGTGAAAAAATAACAAAATGCAGAAATTGTTGCTTGTGCTGTTTGCTTGCAGTGTTTCTGTATTTTTGTTTTTGTTTAGTTTATATTTTTTTTTTTTTTTGACTAAAACTAGACTAAAATGTCATTTGTTTTTGTCGACTAAAACTAGATGAAAATTGTCAGGTTTGCCCGCTTCAATATCTTCTCCGTCCCGGATACACCACTGGTTCTGGGTCACTCCTGGCTGGTCCAACACAACCCCACCGTCGACTGGACCACCGGCACTATCACCCAGTGGAGCCCGGGCTGTGCCTCGACCTGTCTCCTCGCCGGACAACCCTCCTCCTCGTCACCTACTACCCCACCAGAGCCATTGGGCCTGTCTGCC
>NW_018128031.1:521143-521522 GCF_001952655.1 Monopterus albus | reverse complement strand
TCTCCTTTATTTTGTCTCTTTGTTTTCTCCATTTTATGGGCTCTGCACCTCAGCTGTGTTGCATTCCAGTAATTAGTAACTGGTTTGTCTACGCACACAGCTGGGGTGCATCTCGATGATTAAGTTCTCCTTATTTAAACCTCTGGCTGACGCTCTGCCGTCGCCTGATCATTGTCATTGTTAATGTTTATGTGCATGTTAATGGTAATGTTATTGGTAACTGGTTGTTGCTGCTATCGTTATCATGACTAACTGACTCACTCACACCAAGTAGGTTTATGTTTAAACTGCACTTGAAAACGTGGATAGAAGGCTACGCACTGGAGGTCTGTGCGTTCTGGCTTGAACTATCACGGTTGTGCTTTTCGCAGGAGGGACC
>NW_018128031.1:514997-520273 GCF_001952655.1 Monopterus albus | reverse complement strand
TATATATTTTTTTTTAAATAAACCAGCACTAAAATCAAGAAAGACGGACTCCTTCCTTACTCAGATCTGTCCAATAAAAGAACTGGGCTTTAACAGGGTCAATGTGTACTGTAATACATTACATTACAAGCAACTAGACTTGTAAAATAGTACCAAAGCTAAATCTACACATTCCAGTTATTTTGTTGACCTTGATTATGAACCTTCAAAATCCTTACAATATAACAAATTATTATTATTATCATTACACAGTGTCTTGTGTCAAAACTGTCATTTCCTTCACTAACATAACACATAAAAGAACATTACATCTCTATTCAGGAGCTTACAATCGAGGACACATTAAAGAACATACACATTGAGAGTGAGTGGGTGGCACCGCGGCTACAAGACCTCGTGGCACTGCTGTAGCTAACCCGATACAAAATAACACAAAGACCATTTGGCTTCATCAGACCTGACATAGTGTAGACTACTAACACTAGTAACGTTACACAGTTCGTATCTATGTGTTTTCAGTGCTTTACACATTACTAACCTGTATAAACAGGAGAAATGATGAGAGAGTATACCGTGTGCTTCTGTTCAGTGCAGCTTCCCTTCGAGAATGAGGAAACTGCGCCAGACTATGAGAGAGAAACCCTGGCCTGAAGCACAACTAGTATACTGCCCGCAAGTGGCGCACCCCAAAACTAAAGATTGTTACTCAAGATAAACAGGGAAACATTGTTAACCCCTAAAATAAAGTGTATGCAGTGCATTCTGTACTTTAAAGTGTTCCCAACTGTAATTCTTAAAATAAAAGACATTATAAAATAACAAAAATGTGACCATAGATTTTGTGTGTGTCACCCATGTACTGGGATTTTGAAAAATTCAAATGTTTGATTCATGTTGACTAGTAACCCATACGTACACTGGGTAAAATTAACTATCAAACTTCCCAGCACTACCCTCCCTCCTGTCAGTCAAATGCAAGCCACACAAAAGATGTCCTAACACGACTGATCATGCTGTAATCTGGTTGGCTGTGCAGGAAGACAGCTTGTTGTTTTCACAGTTGTTCAATCTGCTCCTTAATATGTCTACAGTTAAGGATGCTCCATCCATCCATCTTCATCCGGGACCAGGTCACGGGGCAGTAGCCCGAGCAGAGCCTCCCATGGCATGCTATGTCACTTAAAAACTGAGCAAAATGAATGGCTCTTTGATAAAAACTCTGATCTCCTTGTTCCCTTAAGATTAGTTCTCTGCGGTTTGCTATAAACAAATCACTAATGTTTTTTTTTACCATGGTCAGGCAGTCACACCAATGTCAAAACTCTGTCATCTGACAATGGAGCTGGTAATTTGTTTAGACAAAGGTTTAGAACATTTTAATCTCTGCAGATCTGAGAAGTTATTCCATAATAACTAATATTTCCTTAATGCAGTAAGACAACCTGTATCAAAGAATATAGGACAGATTTTTAAGGTGAAGGGGGGTATTACTTGTACCACCTATAGGGTGGTTTATATGTTTAAGCTTAATATATGTACAAAAGGAAAACAAAAGACAATTGAAATTTTGGATTTCAGAACATAAATGTGCTATTAGGAGACAGGGTTTAACCTCCTCTATAGCAAAATAGTTTTAGAACACAGTTTACATTTTTTAAGGTACCAAAAAATTCTAATGCCATAAGCAGGGTGGTAATTCAGATACATTGCTGTCAGAAAGCCAAGAAATTGAGGCCTCAGATACACAACTCGGTAAACCAGAAGGACACTTAAATGTTTTTATTGTGGGGATATATGAAGAGGCAAGTATTTTGACACAATTTCAGAGATCATGGGTGAGCGATATGTTAAACTCACTTTTGTGTATTCTGGATATCTGACAGGAAAATAGAGGGGATCTGGTGGCAAAAGAACTGTGGCGTCTATATCAGGCAAAGAGAGACTTATCAATTCCTCGAGGGCTAGGTACCATATATTCATGCAGCCTGCCTGCAATAAACAATAGCCTGTACACAGAGTAAAAGTGAATAGCAGAGGTGAGTGACCATGGTTGCAGACAGCAATTGGTCAGGAAACAGGCACTGCATAGCAGAAAGTCATTATCTGGCAACTGATGAGAAGACAGGTTATATAGGCTGGTTAACAGGCCACAGTTAAACCAAATCGGCCACTGATTAGTTGTTGTAAAGTGGGAGTGGGTGAGTATGTGAAATACAGGAAGTCTCCTTCAAAATAAGACCCTCAAACAAGAAGTCAGGAGCAGACCATGACAGTTACTTTTTAAATGAAAAACATTTTTTAAATTTATTTTGGTTTTGAAAAAATATACACTGATGAACCACACCAATAAATGACCTGCCTAATAGTGTGTAGCAGGTAGAATAGATAAACAGATAAAATTAGATAAATGTAAGAATGAAAATATAATCAAAAATGATTAAACACCACTAGGAATCATAGGCCGAGCAAACAAATAGGTTTTTAGTGAGGATTTAAAATGACAGGTCAGAGACAGATCTAAGATTTTAAGACTAGGGAGTTTCAGAGTCTCGGGGCCACTACTGAGAATGTGTGATCTCCCTGTTGACATAGTTTGACCCTAGGAACCTCAAACATAAAAATATTCACTGATCTGAGAGCTCTTGAAGGCCTGCACCACTGTACAAGATTAGAAAGGTATTCTGAGGCTTTACCATTTAATACTTTGAATGTAAGTAACAGCAACTTAAACGGAATCCTAAAATAGACGGATAACCAATGAAGAGAGGAGAGAACAGGGGATATATGGTCAAATTAAGATGCAGAGTCGCAGTCTTACATGCCTCTCTGCTGTCTCTTTGCAGCTGCTACCCACCCAACACTCCCAGTACCCCATAGAGACTGTGTCTGCCCCCCGCCCACCTAAATTATATAAATTAAGAATCAACTCGAGAGGAGTTATTCATAAGAGCCTAATCGTAAAATTAGGATGACTCCTCCTATAGTAGAAAGTAACAGAACAATCAAATGTGGACTATTAAACATCAGACCTCTCTCATCTCAATCTCTGTTAGTGAATGATTTGATAAGTGAACATCACTGTTATGAACGCACACCCTGCGAAGTGGTGTGACAGAGAAAACAGACTCAGAGGGCTGACTTCACCATAAGCAGTGTTTATTTTGTGCTGTATGAGGCAAGGAATGCTATAACGTGACATAACAATAGAGACCATAATGGGTGTAGATGGAATGGATGTTGACCACAGAAAGGCAGGAAGAAGGTACAGTAGTTGCTTGGCCGAGCTATGGAGTGTGGAGGTCACTCACTGGCTGGTCGAGTAGAGGGGGTTGAGGCTGAAGCGAAGGCAACCCGGCAGAAGGCGACAATGAGCAGAGAGGATCGGGAGAGAGAGCACCGACCTGGCTGGTGAATGATAGTCCGATGGCAGAATGGAGTAGGTCCAGAGGTAAACAGTTCCGTGAGGGAGTATGTGTCCAAGCAGGAGGGCTGAAGGCAGGAACGAGCAAGGAGAAGGCTCGTTGGTAGTGATGTTCCCTCTGATACCGAGGCTCTGAAGCTTGCTTCAAATTTGGAAGGATATTTTTCTGAAGCACTGTGCCGGAGCTTACTTCAAATCAGGAAAAACCAAGTGACTGATGACGCTTGAACCACTTCTGCTACATTCAGATTGAATCAGCTGACTGGTTTGGTTCGATAGATGGAGCTTTGAAACACTGGCTCGATACAGATGTATTTAAGATGGATGAAACAGCGCTCTGTTTTACCTCTTGTCAACACATTTTGAATTGTCTTGCCATGGAGCCAACAAGGAAACGGTCACAAGTGTGGGAACATTTTGAATTGGTGCCACTGAATAAGGTAAATTATATTCCCAAGATGTAAGCCTTATTGTCAAGTCTGTTGTTCATACAATGAGTTTATGGTCCCCTCCGAATAAACACAGAAAGAATAAATCACACACAGATCTCATTGTGATTTCATAGGTGCAGAGTTTGCGCTGTCCTCAGTAGCTGATGTATAACAACAGTACCTCATCAATGCTGAGGCATTACCGAGCCAAACATAAAAACAGTCAACCTGTTAATGCTACCAGGATGACGTGTCCATTGAGTAAGTGAGTGTAGTGTGTGTGTGCTGCCCAACGCAGCGGAGATGTGTGGATGCAGTCAGTGACAGAGCTGCTCTGTCACATAAGCTAAACACGGTTTATACTTATAACACATCTTTTCCCTGTCAGCCTACTACATGTCTATGGAAAGCTAAGTTAATCAAATTATTATTCTGATTACTGTTTTAGCGGCCAGGAAGCAAGGACTGTGAAAGCCATGGCGGAGAAGCGGTATGTGGAAGAAAAGGAGAAGGCCAAGGCGGTACTGTTGAGCGCTGACAGCGTCAGCCTCACGGCAGATATGTGGCCCTCAGTGAATGTGGATGCAAATTTTGCTATCACATGCCATTATATGAATGAGGGTACACTCTCCACCACCCTTTTGGGGATACGCCCTTTTCCAAAGTGTCACACAGCAGAGAATATGGCCCTCGCAGTCGCCATACCATCCCCTTGTATATGGCCCATGCTCTCTCCAGGTTCTGTGTGTGGCTGCCTGTTAATGGGTCAACAAACCACCGACTGTGGTTAACAGGAAAATGTGTGTATCCATGATTGGTTAGTACACCTCTGTAGGCCCGCCATTCATCACTGAGGATGGCGCTTCCAGGATGCACATGTTGCACAATTAGTGGGAGAAGATGACGTCTGGACCTACGATCAATCAGTTTTAAAATGGGTCTGTTGCAGCTTTGGCCAATACCCACAATCCCAAAGACCCACTTTCTTCTTTGGCAGGTGCTGGTGAACTGTCCTCGTACATACTGAAAGACATGAAAAATTTACATTTTAAATATTTTCAGGCATAAATCTCAGTGATTCTTTTTATGCTGTTCAATATGCATGAATCTTTTTTCCTTTAATTGTGTTCCCCTAAAGTTGCTTCACTGAGCCTCTGTACCTGAGACAGATCCCTTGTATGCACAACATACATACATAAAGCTGATTCTGATTCTGATCACAAATCAAGTCTTGATGCTTTCCAGCTTAGGGAGACAGTTGTCTTTATAGATATTGACTTAAATGTCTAAGATCAGTGTAGTTCTATTTTATGGTGGATTTTCCCTTTAACATTCTGAGAATATCATTCATTGTGTCTGCCCTACCTTTCGCTTATGACAAAAGTTGCTCTCATCCAGCATCACAAACTCACTGCAACTTCCAA
>NW_018128031.1:496834-502788 GCF_001952655.1 Monopterus albus | reverse complement strand
CACTTGACAAAGGAGACGGGCTGAGACAGATATAAGCTGGGGGCTCTGTGACAGTACTGTAGCTCTATTGGAAACCTTTGGTGCAAGAGCAAGACTTTGGTATTTGCAGCAGAGCTGTGCAGTGTCCGTGTCTGAGCGCGTGTTTTAAAAGTTGATGGAGGATTGTTATGAGAATAGAAGCAATACTTCCTTTTAAACAGGGTAATGTATACAAGTATATGAAAAAAGACTGCAAGAGATGTTTAAACAGGGTTTCTTTTGGGGGAGAGGTAAAAATCTTTTGGGTACATCTGAAATATTAGGATTTGTTATTCATGAAACTGATTGGCCAGTGAATCGAGGAGATTTATCTAATTATTTAATTTTATTTCAACTGTTAAGTCTGCTTCAGGGGAAAGCAGCTGAAAAGAAGGAGATTATTTTAAGTAGGGTTCCTAAACCTTCAGCAAATTGAGACATGAATTATTACTTGGAGATGCACTTCATTAGTAGGGCGGTCATTCAAAGGCTGTGTATAATAAATGAATGATGAAAATGTATGACCTATATTGTACTTTAACACTGACATTTAGATAGCCTGCTCTCTGTGTTGGGCAGCGGATACTTGAGACATGAAGTCCAGCCTGTTGATGCAGGCCTTCCCGGGATTAGTTCAGTTTTTCCACAATGCTGATCTTATGTTTCTCTCTTCCTCTCACACCATGCTCCCATCTCTGCTGCCTCTCCACTTTCTGATGATGTGTCCCTTGAGGATTGTTTATGGAGGGAAAAGTTAAAGGACATTTAATATGTATGGTTTTGAAAATGCTGTGACTCAGTGCACAGATGTAGCTATTCTCTGCATATGAAGCTCCCCTTCAGACTGACATCAGCAATGCTTTAAGAATTCAGATAAACATAAATGCTATTTCTATCATTGCTTATTCTGACAGGCTTCCTTGTGGTCTGACAACTGGCTCCTTGGGGGCCACTAACATTACAACCATTCTGGTGATGCTATAAGCCGGGTCTGTACAATGAACGCATTGTTTCTAAAGAGCAGCACTTATAAATTACCTCCTATGACAGTCTTTTGCCAGTGAGCTGGTAATGTGACACGCCTACAGTTAGGCAATTTTATGTAATTGAAGGACATTAAGATTCAGTAACACACTCAGCTATGTGCAGGTGAAGGAAGAGGGCAAAGTAAACGGTGTATACAGTATGGTCTGACAGCGCTGAGCGGGGTCAGAGGTGCACGCTGGTTGCTGGCTGAGCTACAGTCTGTGTGTGGTAGTGAGTGATAATTACTGTGAAAAGTGGCTGCTGAGTTTGCTTTCCTGATGTCATATACTATTGTTAGGAAAGCAAAAATGTATATACTGTATATGCAAGCTGCTGTTGTGGGGCTGAGAATAGTTCTGCAGTCATCTTGTAGAGGAGGATATCTTCTGGTGTGCTGTTGCCCTTGTAGCTAGGATTTTAAATAAACTAAAGTTATGAGTCCAGTTTTGCTTAGTGCAACCACATCTGTATTTTTGTCAAATTTTATTTAAGTTATATTTTTGGAACATCTGTGTCCCTTCTGTGTTGTCTAAATGCTCTTTCAGAGACTCCTTATTGCTAGCATGTGATTCAGGTGGAACAATTTAAAAGCCCTTTATTATATGGGTCTAATTTATGCTATATGTTTGACAGAACCTCTAAATTAAAAACAAGTCATAGCAGCTGGACGTTGACTTGCATCTGTCTTCCTGCAGTATGTGTTTTTAAAATTTTAAAAGTTGTGTACAAATGACCTCCACATACTGTTAGCTGGTTTAATCACCATTTATTTTTGTACCAGCACCTACTGTCACTTGCCACCTACAGTAACCCAGTAATCTTAAGCATTACAAATTAGGAGACCTCTTATAAAGTATATAAAAATTTGGATTAAATAATGCTTAAAGTTAATGAGTTAGTGTCAGGACAATGATGTGGGGAATCTTGTAGAGAAGCTTGTATTTTGGATGTACAAGCCCCCATCAGTATTAATCATATTGGTTTCAGATGGTTTGAAACTCGTCCTCAGTACCAAAACCTAGTGTTGTCACTTCCCAGGGTCTTCATTTAAGCTGATATGTGTCTACCATACATTATTCCAATGAATTTATTCTCATTCAGTTTTTTTTGTTTGGTTTTTTGTTTGTTTGTTTTTAGTTAGCGAACCATCAGAGGTGATGCGTCGATATAAGACAGTGCTGGGCATCTTCCAAAAGGGCAAGACAACGGCTGAGGCATTCAACAAGTTTGGAGTGGATCGCAACACAATTTCACAAACTTCTGAAATTGCTGAGTTGGCAATTGCTGCTCCAGAAAAGTATGCGCAGCTTGTTCAACAGGTGAAGGGGAGCAAGCTTTCTGACATTGCAAAACAATGCAAGGAAGCTGTTGTCAGGTTTGCCCCTCTCTTCTTTTTCCTCACACTAGCCTAGCCCTTGCACTGATTACACTATTCAACATACCTGCCCCGCTTCCCTGATTACTCACCAGCTGCACCTCTTTAGTCTCCTCCATACTTATACATTGTTCACCAGTCACTCCCCTGCCAGTTCTTTCTCTGTCTTTCCAACTATTCATGCCCTGCCCACTGCTGCATACCTGCATCATGTGTGTCCAGTCAATCAGAAGCTGGAAGATACCACCTTAGATGAACGTGGAGCGAGGACAAAGTGAATTCGTTGGATGGAGGATGGACAAGTAAGTGGACAATTATTATGCTTAAATGAACATTAAAACAACCTTCTCCTAATGAAACTGCTAAGCTGTGAACTTCGTGAAATAAATGTTAATATCTTTATTGACAATTGACTAGTATTACCAAGAGACATTTAAGTTGTTGAATGCAATGTTTAGTATTGTATTATTTAATGTTTAGTTAATGCTTATTACTGCATCAACAAATGTTAGCAGTGTTGTTAAAAACTATTAAATAATGTATGAGGCAATACTTTAATTAACATGAAAAACATTAGTACATGATTAATAAATGCATTAGTTACTATTAGTTAATGCTTATTACTGCATTAAGGATGGTTAATTAATGTACCCTTATTGTAAAGTGTTACCGAAAAGAATTTATAAACAAAAATATCAAAGCTCATCCGGTTCAATCCCCAAAACCCTCAAAAAGAGAAATAGGACAAATTCAGATAAATAATGTTATCCTTGGTCAAATCTTGTGTGACTCAGGAAAGCATAAAAGACATGAAAATGTCTATAAACAGTCTCCTTTTGGTCCAAATCTTCATAAAGATATGAAAATGTCTAAAACTGTCTTCTTTTCAAGCCATCCTTTGCCCACCAGGCCAGGTGGATTGTGGCTTTTTGTTAACATTCTTCATTTCTTCATCAATCATTTTTGAAGCAGGAATTCACTCATTGGCATGCATCCTCCTTTGACAGGCTGAACGCCTGTGTCCAAGCACCCAGAAAAGGGTGCTCCCTCGTTGGCATGCATCTCCTCCTCTGACAGGCTGAACGCCTGTGTCCAATCACCCAGAAAAGGGTGCTCTCTCTCCCACGACGACATCCATCCCCCCTCACAGGCCGAGCCTGCGGGGGAGCACCCCCAGAGGGGATCCTCTTCATGGACTGCCTCCCGCAGTCCTTGGTCACCTGGAAGTCAGATGGTCAACCAGACAGAACCTGCAGCCGTGAGAAGACTCTCCGTTCCTCTTTTTGCCTTGGTTTTTCTGGGTTTCTGGTCAATAGCCTCTGTCCTCTCATCCAACCACATGCCACAGTTTGCAGTTAATACCTTATTTGGTGTGCAAAATCGTATTGTTCTGAAGTATTGCATATTTTTTACTGTCAGCCCAAGCCTACTGCCCGTAACCAGCCTCCGCCCCACTGTGATCCAGCCTCTTTTCTAGAAAACTAAAACATCTGAATGCATAACAAAAAATACAAGAAACTGACTGAAATATCAAAATTCCATCATTGCTTTTTAACAGAACAATCAGAACAATCAGAATTAGACGCTGATTTCACACAAAACTATCAATGCCTTAAAATCAAAACATAAATCTTTATATTTTGAATACTTTCTTTGACTAAACATGGATTATCATTGATTAGACACTGGTCAAACAATTATCAGTCAAATCTTTACTTTTGTGCTTAAAACCATCACTTTTAATAAGCTGTGTGTCTCTTCTCTGTGTGGTGTGCACACACGAGCCTTTGCAGTTCCTCATTTCAGCAGGGATGCGTGTCTATAGACAACAGATCTCTAATCCATATCTATCTAACTAAGAAATAACCTAACAGATGTAAATTCACTTCTCCCCATTCTTTTAATACAATTATTTCACATTTTATTCTTACACATGTACTAATGATTATTTCAATAAACACACAAACCATTTTATGATTATTTTTACTTATTAAAGATTAACTTTTCTAAGCATTCTGCCACAGCATTTTTATAATAATTCCTTTGTCTTTTCCAGCCTCCCCTGGAACTTCCTCTTTCTTCTCTGCCTTCTCTGTATCTCGGTGCTCTTTGAGGCCCGTATTTACAGCCTTGCTGACAGTACACAGCCGAGGTATCTACAAAAGATTGGTCAGAAGTGGAAGGTTGAAACACAGTACACAATCAGAAGCAGAAGGGCAAGGCAGCAATTGGTGGTCAAAAAGCAGTCCAAGGTCAGAGCTGGAGTAACAGGTACCAAGAAAATGCTGGAAAGTCTGAACTGAGGTTAGAACAATCTGGCAGCTTTCCAGTGGGGGGAAAGCTGCTTATAACAGAGTGAAAACAGGTGCAAACAATCAGTGTTGATTGGTGTGAAGAGTCCATATGCGGGGTGAGACTGAAACAGGAAGTGATAACCAAATTAAAGCCATGATACCGGAAACAGGTGGGACAGAATCATGACACTTTCCTGTGGTTTTCCCCCAGGGATCTGTGCTTGGTCCCATTTTGTTCTCACTGTACATGCTTCCATTAGTATCTGTCTCAAAGAAATATGGCTTTTCTTTTCACTGTTATGCAGATGACATTCAGATATATTTACTATTCAAGGCAACGAGAGGGATGTCATTACAGCCATTGTTTGACTACTTGACAGACTTGAAATCATGGCTGGCACTTTTTAAATCTTAATGAAAATAAAACTGAGTGTGTGTTTTTTGGAGACTTGGCAAACTTAACTTCTTCTGACCAGGGTCTGGGCCCCCTAGCTCATCATCTGAAGCCAACTGTAAAAAAACCTAGGGGTGATGTTTGATGGCGAGTTAAGGTTTGACAAGCAAATGAACTCAGATATGAAATCTAGCTTCTTCCACCCCAGGTTGTTAAATAAAGTCAAGCGTTTGATTTGTTTTAATGATTTTGAGATTGCAATCCATGCTTTTATCACCTCCCGCCTTGACTATTGCAATGCTCTATACTATAGTGCCAACCAGTCCTCCCTCTCTCGTCTTCAGATGGTTCAAAACACTGCTGCTCATCTTTTGACAAGTACCAGAAAATTTGAGCATATAATCCCGGTTCTGGCTTCTCTCCACTGGGTTCCAGTCCATTTTAGAATTTAAAACTGTTAATTTTTGTTTTCAAGGCTCTTAACGGTTTGGCACCATCTTACCTCACTGAATTAGTGCATTGGCACAAACCTACAAGGTCCCTCAGACCTTCAAGCCAGTTTCTTTTACAGGTCCCTGTGGCCAGATATAAATGTATGGGGTGCTTTTACTGTTGCAGCCCCTAAATTGTGGAATAGTCTACCTTTTAATGTTAGATCAGCTACTGACCTGACAACTTTTAAATCCTTGCTTAAAACATACTTATTTGCCTTGCTTTTAATACACAGTAGGGCCTGATGCATTTCTTTTAATCTAATTTACTGAATGTGTGTCATCTGTGTGTCTGAGTTATTGTTTTATTTTTGCACTGAATATTTTATTTTAGTTATTTATCGTGATTTTATTCT
>NW_018128031.1:491086-496535 GCF_001952655.1 Monopterus albus | reverse complement strand
CACAGTGAGCTGCAGAGTGACACGAGTGCCAAACAACTGCCACATTGACTCCTGTGTAAACGGTATTAGGCAGGTGGCCATAATGTTTTGACTGATTGGTGTATAATTCTGAAGTAGTTGTTATAGATGTTTATTTAATTTTAGCCTTGTTTTATCTTTATTTTGTCTTAACTAATTTTATTCTGGTTTTAATGCTTATTGTTTTTTAATGCTGTTAATGTTTGTCATTGCCTATGTAAAGCACTTTAAATTGCTTATGTGTATGAAATGTGCTATGTAAATATGTAAAGCTGCCTGGCCTTAATGCTGTGTCACTGTTTGCCTGTACAAATAATTGCATTAGTGGGCTGATTCTGCCTTACAGGAGCATGCCATCGACCTTCAAAGGGTTACACGGGAGAATTGAATACATCTTGGAGGCAAAGATGTGCAGAAGCTGGATGAGGTCTTCCAGAGCAATAAAACAGATCAACTTTGTTTCGAAGTCCTTACCAGAACCTGGCCAAGTAAATGTAAGGGGCAATAAATTGTGATATGAATGTGATACATTGTTTCCTCAGTTCAAATCAAATCAAATCAAATCAAATTTTATTTGTATAGCGCCAAATCACAACAAAAGTCATCTCAGGACACTTTACAAAGTAAGGTCTAGACCTTACTGTTATCAATATTATTACATAGGGAAAACCCAACAAATCCCCCTTGAGCAAGCACTTGGTGACAGTGGGGAGGAAAAACTCCCTTTAACAGAAGAAACCTCCGACAGACCCCGGCTCTTAGTGGGCGGCCTTCTGCCTCGACCGGTTGGGGTGACTGGATAGAGGAGAGACAAAAGAAGAAAAGCAACAAGATACAACAAAAAATAAAACACTGGTCAGGTCGATGTAGCTGGTGACTGCTCGTCAGAGATTTAGAGCTCCAGGGCCAGGGCCAGAGCAACCTGCAAAAAGGTCCAGAGAGAGAGAGTGAGAGGACATACTACGGGACAGAGGAGTCACAAAGTTAGTAATGTGTAATGGTGGCATATAGAAGCATAGGGAGAAAGAAGAGGAGAGGAGAGGGGAGGAGGAGAGAGGAGAGGAGAGGAGAGGAGAGGAGAGGAGAGGAGAGCAGGAGGGGAGGGGAAAGAAACTCAGAGCATCATGGGGCCCCCAGCAGCCTAGGCCTATAGCAGCATAACTAAGGGAAGGCTCAGGGTCACCTGATCCAGCCCTAACTATAAGCTTTATCAAAAAGGAACGTCTTAAGTCTAATCTTAAAGGTAGAGAGGGTGTCCGCCTCCTGAACTGAGACTGGGAGTTGGTTCCATAGGAGAGGAGCTTGATAGCTAAAGGCTCTGCCTCCCATTCTGCTTCTGTGGACTCTAGGAACCACAAGTAAACCTGCACTCTGAGAGCAAAGTGCTCTGCTCGGATGATAAGGCTCTACGAGGTCTTTAAGATACGATGGAGCCTTGTCATTAAGGGCTTTGTATGTTAGGAGAAGGTTTTTAAATTCTATTCTGAATTTTACAGGGAGCCAGTGGAGAGAAGCTAATATGGGAGAGATATGATCTCTCTTGCTCGTTCCTGTCAGTCCTCTGGCTGCAGCATTTTGGATTAACTGGAGGCTTTTTAGGGAATTATTGGGACATCCTGATAGTAAAGAGTTACAGTAGTCCAGCCTGGAAGTAACAAATGCATGGACCAGTTTTTCAGCATCACTTTGAGACAGGATGCTCCTGATTTTTGCAATATTGCGTAGGTGAAAGAAGGCAGATCTAGAGACTTGGATTTTGTGTGATTTAAAGGACATATTCTGATCAAAGATGACTCACAGGTTCCTCACAGTAGTACTGGAGGCAAGAGCTATGTCATCTAAAGTAACTATATGATTAGGCGGCAGATTTCTAAGCTTTTCAGGCCCGCACAATAACTTCAGTTTTGTCAGAGTTTAGAAGTAAGAAGGTGCAGGTCATGCAGGCCTTTATGTCTTTAAGACATGCTTGAAGTTTGACCAGCTGATCTGATTCATTTGGCTTCATAGATAAATATAACTGAGTATCATCTGCATAGCAATGGAAATTTATGTTGTGCTTCCTGATAATATTGCCTAAAGGGAGCATGTATAAAGTGAAGAGAATTGGACCTAACACAGAGCCCTGTGGAACGCCGTGACTAACTTCAGTTTGTGTGGAACATTTGTCATTAACATGAACAAATTGAAATCTTTTTAATAAATAAGATTTGAACCAACATAGCGCAGTTCCTTTAATCCCAATAACATGTGTGGTAGCGGAAAACGTGCAGGACCCAATAAAGAGGCCTGGAGACCTGGAGTAGCTTCGAAGAATTCTTTATTTCATGCAGCATGGAGAGAAGTCGGACACAACTTAGCAGTCGCGCAGAGTTCTCTATCTGACTGGTAAAGGGGCAGTTCTTTTATACCAAAGTGATGCAATATACATCTGTAAAACTCATACCATTGTCTCATATCTAACAACTCACATATCGTCTCCAGCTGCCTTTGGTGTCTGCATCTCTCCGCGACCAGACAGCCAATTCACATTTTGACAAAGACAAGTCGGCTTGTTTTGCATTCACACACAGACCCACTTAACATATTACAAGTTCTGCTTTGTCTTGGGATGTCCTGCAGAGACCGGGGGCCCGACATCCTGAGATGACCACCTGGCCAGTTTAACATACAAATTAACATCACACACTTTAATCCCAATAACATGTTCAAGTCTCTGCAGTAAGATGCTGTGATCAATGGTGTCAAAAGCAGCACTGAGATCTAAGAGGACAAGTATGGAGACAAGTCCTTTGTCCGAGGCTAGGAGCAGATCATTGGTGACTTTCACCAATGTGGTTTCTGTACTATGATGGACTCTAAATCCTGACTGAAAATCCTCAGACAAATCATTCTTGTGCAAGTGGTCACATAACTGCTTTGCAACAGCTTTTTCAAGGATTTTGGAAATAAATGGGAGATTGGATATTGGTCTATAATTAGCTAGGACACCTGGGTCAAGAGTAGGCTTTTTGAGTAGAGGTTTAATTACTGCAACGTTAAAAGCTTGTGGAACATAGCCTGTTAATAGAGAGAGGTTAATCAGATCTAGTATGGATGTGTTGATTAGGGGAAAGACCTGCTTGAGCAGCCCGGTCGGGATGGGGTCCAGGAGACATGTCGATGATTTAGATGAAGCAATTGTTGAGGTCAACTCAGAGAGATCTATAGGAGAGAAGTAGTCCAAGTATAAATGAGGTCTTACAGATGTTTCTAAAGCCATTGTAGTAGATGGCACATCCGCGAGAGCTGTGGGAATGGTCCGAACAATTTTTTCTCTAATAGTTGTGATTTTATTTGTAAAGAAGCTCATGAAGTCATTGTTGCACGTTAATTCCATAAACTAAAATTCAATTAGTTTAACCAAGAAGATAGGCCTCCCGCTCTTGGCGTGCCACAGGCTGGCTGCGGCCTCGCCGCGGGACTTGTACACGCCGGCCAGGATCAGCAGGCCCACGTAGGCGTGCAGGTTGATCTCGTCCATCGTGCGCCACACGCCGGCCGCATACCTGCCGAACGCTCTCTATCGCCGGCGTGACAAACGGCGTGAACGCCGATGTGATGTCGTGGACCCGCGCGCAGGCGTAGCTCATGGGTCCCCGGGTCGGATGAGGGGGAGGAGAAGAAGAAGAAGAAGAAGAAGGAGTTGTTGTTGTTGTTGTTCTTGCTGTCGCCACTGCCGCCTCGTGGTGTACGCTGTAAGCGATGGAAGACCACGCTATATTTCCGTCTCTGGACAGGAAAGTCTCTCTCCTCTCGTCGTAGTCGACGTAGTCGTAGTCGTCCCCGTCATCGTCTTCTTCTTCCTCCTCCTCCTCCTCTCCTTCTTCTGATGAAGAAGAAGAAGAAGGAGCATCGCACGCCGGGTCATAATCCTCGTCATTGTCGTTGTCTTCTTCTTCTTCTTCTTCTTCTTCAGACATGTCCTCGTCCTCATCGTCTGAAAATGTAAACCTCCTTACTTGACTTTGTGTCACAGCAATGCCACTGAAAACCACGGGCTCTAGGGGGTCTACATTCTGTATACATTAGTTCTGGAGTTATTACTGCTGCCCTACCTGACTGCCACAGCTGCCCCCAGCTGTTGTGACCACATATGACCTAGTTTCTGCAACACAGCAACCCCACTACTCTACGCCTAGTCAGTTAGCAACCTTCGCCGTCTTTTTGTTTTGACTCACGTAAGTCCTTAGCACCTCACCTTTCTGTTTCGTTTACCTGCTAGCACTCCTGTCCGTGTTTATTTGTCTGCTACCCTGACTGCTAGCACTCCTCTGCTAGCACTATTCCGACTGCTAGTGCTACTCAGACTGCCAGTGCTAAGTAACCCAGCTTTCCTGACAGCCTGCTGCTGGCTCACCTGCTCGTCCCTGTGGGTTCCTCCCGGGTCTCCTCGTCCCTCCTAGTCTCCTCCCGGGTCTCCTCGTCCCTCCTGGTCTCCTCCGGGTTCCTTTGTCCTCGCCTGTCCTTGGTTTCTCCCTGCCTGCCCAGGGCCTGCCTGTCTTCCTGCCATCCAGCAATACCTGTGTTTTGTTCACTGCCCTCTTCATGCCCACTCCACTTGTCTCTGTGTCTACAACTGGGGTCCCCACCACACTCACGCCGAACACTGAATCAATTTCTAAATGGAATATCTGAAAATACTCCAAATATATGAGTTAATTATACAACCCCAAATCAGAAAAATTTAGGACGATATGTAAAATCAAAATTAAAACTGAAAATAGTGATTTGTAAATCATCTGTGTCCTGTATTACATTGAAAACAATACAGCAGCACATTATTTGAAGTGATATCTCATCAACTTTATTCTTTGTTCAAAATACTTAACAGATGTTTAGAGACCGAGGACAGCAAATGATTCAGTGTGTCAGGTGTCATTTTGTCCTTATTGTGATGTCCAGCGGTCAGTGTACTCTGTGGTCAATTTGAAAGCAAAACAAACAGGCTGTTACCTGATTTTGTTTGATATATTTATGAATGGAACTTGGGAATTACAGTAGCCTAGTTGGTGCATCCAACTTCAGGTCTGTGTCTCTGAGGGCAGGGCTACACATACACACACAAGGTGCACAGCAGAACAGACAGAAGCATGCATTTGGGCTGCATTCACACAAAATCATTCCCACAGGGTTGGTTGTGTTTATTCATGTCGGTCAGGCTGCCCAGTCCTAGACAATGGAGGAGCAGCGGACATTTCGATATCCATCCATCCATCCATCTTCCTCCGCTGAGCCGGAACGGGGTCACGGGGGCAGCAGTCTAATCAAAGATGTCCAGACTTCCCTCTTCCTAGACACTTTCTCCAGGAGAATTTCGAGGTGTTCCCAGGCCAGCCAAGAGACATAGTCCCTCCAGCGTGTCCTGGGTCTTCCCCGGGGCCTCCTCCCGGTG
>NW_018128031.1:490458-490997 GCF_001952655.1 Monopterus albus | reverse complement strand
CCCGGGTGACCGAGCTTCTCACCCTATCTCTAAGGGTGCGCCCGGCTGCCCTGCGGAGAAAGCTCATTTCGGCAGCCTGTATCCGGGATCTTGCCCTTTTGGTCATGACCCAAAAGCTCATGACAATAGGTGAGAGTCAGAACATAGATCGACCAGTAAATTGAGAGCTTCGCCTTTTAGCTCAGCTCTCTCTTCACCACGGTGGACTGGTACATCAACCGCATTACTGCAGAAGCTGCTCTGATCCGCCTGTCTATCTCCCGTTCCATCCTTCCCTCACTCGTGAACAAGACCCCAAGATACATAAACTCCTTCACTTGAGGCAGGAACTCCCCACCAACCCGAAGGAAACAAGACACCCTTTTCCAACTGAGGACCATGGCCTTGGATATGGAGGTGTTGATTCTCATCCCAGCCGGTTCACACTCGGCTGCAAACCGTCCTAGTGCACACTGAAAGTCCTCGCTTGATGGAGCCAACAGGACGATGTCTTCCGCAAAAAGCATCGACAAGATTTTGTGGCACACAAACCAGACTCC
>NW_018128031.1:488528-490180 GCF_001952655.1 Monopterus albus | reverse complement strand
GACTATCGGTCGAATTCTCCTCTCCAGTACCCTGGCATAGACTTTCCCAGGGAGGCTGAGAAGTGTGATCCCCCTATAGTTGGAGCACACCCTCCGGTCCCCCTTCTTGAAAAGAGGGACCACCACCCCAGTCTGCCAGTCCAGATGCACCGTCCCCAACTGCCACACAATTTTGCAGAGGCCTGTGGGCCAAGACAGCCCCACAACAATTCAATTTTAATATTCTTTGCTTATTTTATATTCGGTTGAACCGGAGGATATTTTGAGCATCATTAAATCTGAAAAAAGACAGTTTAGTGCAGCTGGTCCACTAGTCTAACTGTACCAAAAACAGTGGTAGTGTACACAGCCAATGGATAAAACATAAGATAGAACATAAGCCCAGATAAACTGACTGCATTATGTGGTAGGCATATACAATACAGTAGTCTATATCAGTTCATATGTCAACCAGCCACAATGAACACAACAGTGGAGAGCATGGAGCCAGGCTGTGTGCCAAAGTTTTTGGCCATTCTGTATCCTCAGTGTGCCACAGCTTATCACTTACAGGTATACTACACATGTAAAACAGTGGTAGTGTACACAGCCAAAGGGTGAAACCAATGCTAAAAAATGATAAAACCTTGAATAACTACTAACTTTACAATTAAAAACTAATAAATACAAGTTAAAAAAAAGTTCATCAAAAGATCATTAAATAGTGTTAAACAGTGGTGAAAACACCAGTGCAACTACGATATTGTGTTTTGTGACAAAAGGAGCAACAACCAGCTGATTTGATATGCTCTCACATTAGCCGATAAGGTTAATTGTCCCTCCCTTGAGACCAAACATCCTGTTTGCGCTCTTGACATTGTGTCAGATACTTAAGAACCTCATGTGGTTGCAACACAACGAACTTAAAGAACCATGTGAAATGGAGATATTGAGCTGATGGAAGGCTGTGAGCCAACAGAGACCCGGGAACCCACACCTTTGCCTTGCTAGTACGTGTTGCCCTGCATTGGTGTTATATGTGCATGAATGTAATACGCTAGCTTAGATGCTAAGTTTTGCTAGCCGCGAGCTCATTCGAACTAGCTACCCATTAATTTCATTTGAAATTGCCATTTATTAACGCTAAAGCCATTTCATATGGGATACTTCAATTGTAACTTGAAGGGTACTTGAAGATTTGTTACAGAATAGTGTTCTATGATTGTTTTAAGCTGTTATATTTTACTGATGCAATTTTTGCTCTGAGAATGTTAATGGAGAAGTATAGAGATGGTCGGTGTGAGGAGAATTCTTTTATTTGACAAGAATAAAAATCACCCTAACATCGGAAGGAGCTGCATTGTGTCTTTGTGGATTTAAAGAAAGTGTATGACAGAGTGCCGAGCTGTGGTCGTGTATGAATATGTCAGGAGTGGTAAAGAAGTACATCACAGTAGTTCAGGATATCTATGAGAGGAGTACGACAGTAGTGAGATGTGCTGTAGGTCAGACAGAGGAGTTCAAGGTGGAGGTGGGGCTACATCAAGGATTGGCTTTGAGTCCCTTCTTGTTTGCTACGGTGATGGACAGGTTGACAGATGAGGTCAGACAGGAATCTCTGTGGACAATGATGTTTGCAGATGACATTGTGATCTGTAGTGAGAGCAGAGAGC
>NW_018128031.1:483329-488030 GCF_001952655.1 Monopterus albus | reverse complement strand
AAGAGAGAGTAAGGTGGAAACAGATGATTTGCTGTGGCGCCCCCCAACCGGAACAGCCGAAAGAAGAAGAAGAATAAATTAGCACACATTTATTTGTTAATATTCTATAGTGTTAATAGGGTTATAATTGATGTTTTACTTGTAATGGGAATACAAAAGTGCACTTTTATTGGAATTTACTGGAATTTCATCAGACTTTTCTAGCACTTGGAAAAACTTGAAAGGAAATAAGCTAAGTGGGTATTTACAATGTACTTGTGAGCTACTTTACCTCCATTTAGTGTATATTTACTATGCATTGTTACAAATGGTAATTGCCAATGTTGAATATGTGAAGTTTATTGTTGTACAATTTGAGAACAATTGAGAAATTAATTTTGAAGTGCTCGAGAGTAGCCTTTAGCTATAGACATGTGGTACACCTAAAATGTGTTACCACATTGTTGTATTTATTGCATTATTTTAGCAATTGGCCAAAAATATATTTCATTCCTATAGTCTAACTGTATACCTATACTTAATATTAACAGACAATTTACTGTCATTTTCAAGTGCTTTCCTGATTTTCCTGGACTTCCTGTTTTCTCAGACACAATCTGGGCATGAACGACAGTGCTCCTTGTATTCATTGCCCTTGCTTATTACATTTTTTTGCAGGTTAGTGCACAGGAAAACTTCACAAAAGTAACTTTATAAAGCTTTGCTTTACTTCTGTATCAGTATATGAGTTTACTGTGATGCTTGTTTGTATGTATATGACAAAAATAGTAAGTTAATTGTTCATGGTTCTGGCTGGCGGTAAAGCGGGCCTTTGCAGAAAAACCTGTGAGAATGCATGGTCGAAATATTGCGAGAGTTCATAGACTAGCGCTGGAATGTGTTTATTTGCCTTATGTGTAAGAAATAATATGTCTATGTTTGATAAGGATCTGGTGCAACAGTTGTAAACACATATGGTTATGCAGATTCAGTTGTAAGAACACAGAGTTTTATACTATATAAAATGTGTTTATACTGAAGTTAATGATAAAAATGTATTAAAAATGTGTTCTATATGGAGTTTAGATGTAGGAGATAGAAGGTAAACTGGATATTTAGAGATGATTTGTGTACATCACGTGTAAATCTCAAGGCCCATCATCATCATTTTATACATCTTTTTTTAATGGCCCGGTGATATGAAGCGCGGATAACACACAAACTACAAATCCCATAATGCAGCGCAACAGCTGCCTTACCGAACAATAGGCTACCTGCGATCATTCCCCCGTCAATTACGTCAGTTCAATCAAGCATCGGTTGATGTATACAACCTTAAGTTCAAGTCAAAGCCTCTAACAATGGCCAAGAGAAAAGTCGATTCTAAAAACAGATCCTTTCAAACCCGGTGGGAGGCTGAGTATATGTTTACTGACATTGCCTGTAAACCCGTGTGTCTAATGTGGCTGTAATTAAGGAATATAACCTAAGATGGCACTACGAGACAAAACACCTGGACAAGCTGAAAAGCGTGGATGCAGAGCAGAAGCTACAGAAGGTAGAGGAGTTGAAGAGGAATCTGACATCACGGCAGACATTTTCACTAAAGCGAAATCACACAGTGAAGCTGCTGTGAAAGCAAGTTTTATTGCAGCAGAGGAGAGAGCCAAATCAGCCCGGCCATTTACCGAGGGAGAGTTTCTGAAGAGCTGCATGAGAAAACTGTGCGACATCTTGTGCCAGATAAAAAGCAGGTGTTAGTAGAAATACGGTTGCTGATTTTAAGTTCAAGTTTATTTTGGAATAATATTGTATCCTGTCTGTTTCGATTCATATTTATTTTCAAAAAACGTTTAGTGTTAGTCTGTTCAATACATTTTTGTCCTGTTCGGGCCGTGACCTGAAGTGTGCTTTGAGTTTTGGCCCCCTGTGTGATTGAGTTTGACACCCCTGGTGTACATTATTGTGTTATGTCCAGATGTGATCCTGCTAAATATAGTAAAACTTACAGATGAGTATTCCTATGGTATTGCATTTGGAGTGAATGCATTGCAGAACAGGTGACTTCCTGGATAATGTATTGATGATTAGAGTTACCCAAAAGGGAGATGACCTATTGAAACATGTATTATTATGGAAAAAAGGCACTTTTTATTGTACACTAAATATATTCTGTTGAACAGCAATTAATAATGCCTGTAATGAATAAATAAATATGATTATAATTATTACTAGTATTGCTACATCATGTAAGCCTACTTTTATTTAAACCTTTTTTTGGACAATTAGGGGCAACACAACAAGTTGTAAACATATTAAATATCAAACTAAAAAACTCTAATGTAAAAGCATCTACAGAGGCCTTAACAGCCAATGGAAACCTGCATCAAATATCAACTGACAGCATTTGATTTTAATGTTATTTGCTAACAATATTTCACTAAACCCTGCTGCTCTACTAATTCTAACCAAAACTATTACATACATTTGGGTTAAATTTGGTTTTCATGATACAATAAGGAAAAAGACCCATCATCTTCTTTCCTCTGCTGAAAGCCAGATGGTTTAGTCTATGGCAAACACACAGTCTCCCATCCCCACCTCAACAAAAGAAAGTCATTCAACAAAGCAGCCTATGACATTACATCTTAATTCTCCAGTAAATACACTACAGAGCATCAGCACCTGCTGTCATCCTCCAATGCCAATCCTCCTCGTATAATTTTAGAAAAGGCCTGTATTCAGCCAGGGTTTAACCACTGTTCTACCCTCATCCTCATTGTCGCCGCTGTCATCAGGATTCCCATCATTGCTGTTTGTGTTGCAGGGGTCTTCTTCAGATGATGGGATATATTCACTTTCCAGGTCAGGAATGGATTCTGACAGAGAGTCATCTGTGGCACAGTCCTCCTGAAAGAACAAGCAGATTAGAATAGTAGTTATTCAAATAATGAACCTATAAAGTTTTGCAGTTGGGCCGCATTGCTGTAGCCCACAACACAATAAAAAGCGTAAATACACATACCAATTCCTCTTGTGCCTTCCTTTTTCTGTTCATCATCTGTAAAATTCAGAGTAATTTTGAAACATACTGTATGGACAATGTTACAGAAAAACCATTACAAATAAAGCATACATCAGCTTTATTTTCCTGCATAAAGTTGGCACATCTTCAAAGACAATTTAAATATTTAAATTAGCTTAATAGCTTCACAAATACTAACGCGGGAGAATGAGCCAGAGGACTAAACCAGAATTTAGTTTCAAACCAAAACAACTAACTAGTTTCATAAATCTTACCTGGACAATTTGCAGTTTTTTTCATCGTCTAATTCAGCTTTCACAGTTCTCTCCTCGTCGTATCTCTCAGCACACCGATTGTGGTGCTATCGCAGTCGCTGCAGTGTTGAGGCATGCATTTAATGCAACTTTAGTTGAAGGTGCGCCTCCAGGTGTTATAAATATTGCTTGATTCCCGCCCACTTCTAAACTGCCCTGTCTGTGCCCTTTTAAAGACACAGGCAGTATTGCATGAATTCAGCTTAAGCAGTATTTAATCAGAGCATGATACTTTTAGAGCACAAGCTGGCACACATTTTTCTGTCTTTACTCTCTGTATGTGGACATCTTCTGAAACTTAGACAGATCATTCTTTAGGATGAAAGGAGCCTATCCTAGCATTTTCCTTGTCACCCAAAAGGTCCACACAAGAAGAAATGTCCAGACAAGAAAGGTGTTCCGTCAGGGGTTGGTTCACACAAGTATATAAAGACACACACACACACACACACACACACACACACACACACACACACACACACACACACACACACACACACGTGTTACCAAAAACATAGATTCCTTGGCAGAGGTAATAAAACTTGTTAAACACAGTTTTTGCTCAGCAGCCTCTCATTAGTGAGCTGGTTTTTGCCACTTGCAGCAGGAGTGGCTGCAATATCAGATTTGAAAGAAATGTAGAGTAGGCTAGTTTAGACTTCAGCTTTGGACACACTCCTCAATGACCTTTTGTATTCTCATCATTTCAGTTTTTCTGCTCTTGTTCCTGCACAGGTTAACCTGCTTGATCTATGTAACATCTGTGCAGTGCAGCTTTAGTGTGTGTGTGTGCGCATTCACACACATGATTTTGGTTCACAAAGCAGGTACTGCCTCTGACTGAAATGGTAGTAAGAGCAGAACTCCCACTCTGCTAGTTCCCAGCTGGAGAATCTAACAAAGGTCCCATGCACCGGCCCCTCTACAAACATGACTCCAGCAGGCATCCTGTTGGTTAAATTTTGATGTGTGATGCCATAAAAAACAGAGTATTGGAGTTGTTTATTTCAAGGTTCACGGATATTATAGTCAATTCACCATATGTGCAGTATTGGGTGCCATAACAGGAGCTAAAATAGAGTAAAGTAGAATAAAAAATGGAATAGAATAGAATAAGAACTGGATTGACGTAATTAGGAGACATCTAAACGGTACAGCCAATAAGCTGTGACTCAAAACCGTGTACAGTCAATGACAGTAGTGCAAACAATAATAGTAGATTATCAGATGGTTCAGCATCAACAGGGCATTGATGATGAGGTTATAATATTTGGATTGTATAAGCTTTAGTTACTTTTAATACCTTGATTTTCCTTGCTTATATACAGTGGGTACGGAAAGTATTCAGACCCCCTTAAATTTTTCACTCTTTGTTATATTGCA
>NW_018128031.1:477622-482565 GCF_001952655.1 Monopterus albus | reverse complement strand
TGACTGTTCTTGAATGGCCCAGCCAGAGCCCTGACTTAAACCCAATTGAGCATCTCTGGAGAGACCTGAAAATGTCAACCAATGTTTACCATCCAACCTGACAGAACTGGAGAGGATCTGCAAGGAGGAATGGCAGAGTATCCCCAAATGCAGGTGTGAAAAACTTGTTGCATCATTCCTGAAAAGACTCATGGCTGTATTAGCTCAAAAGGGTGCTTCTACTAAATACTGAGCAAAGGGTCTGAATACTTATGACCATGTGATATTTCAGTTTTTCTTTTTTAATAAATCTGCAAAAATGTCAAAAATTCTGTGTTTTTCTGTCAATATGGGGTGCTGTGTGTACATTAATGAGGAAAAAATGAACTTAAATGATTTTAGCATATGGCTGCAATATAACAAAGAGTGAAAAATTTAAGGGGGTCTGAATACTTTTCGTACCCACTGTATATTACAACTGTATTGATAATTGTCAAGAACTGCTGAGTAGGAACTGTCTGCCAGAACTTTGTGGAGAAATAATGTCTGCATCTTTAATTAACCAGATGGCCTGTTTTGCATCTTCACTTGGCCTGTTTAGCATGTCACAAGTTCAGCTTTGTCATGTAACAGTTTGCAGAGATCGGGCATCTCCAATTTGAGAGGATCCCCTGGCCTATTTACCATTTTGACAAGTTCTGCTTTGTCCTGCAATAGCCTAGAAAGACAGCCGCAGACAACCCATTGTCCAGTATTCATTGTTAGCTGCTGCCTGATATCACAACATTCACACACCTGGCTTGTAGCACATTTCAGTAAACAGGTGTGGGCATAGGTTGGCCTGCTCATGCCAAGGGCCAATAGAATTAGAATGCATGTAAAGTCCAACCTCTGTATGGGGCGGTCTCTGCCCAAGAGGATAAATGTGACCACAGATGATAGCTCGGGGCTCTTTGATGATGGGGTTCCTGTGGAAGCTCTGTTTCTCTGAGCCAAGTGCTGTATGGCTTTACATGTGACCAGACTTTGAGTAAATTTTGAGTCAGAAGTGGGAGTGTGCGAGGTGGGAGGTGTCATCAGCAATGCTGATGGCTCTGCGGGTGAGGTGGCTGTTGAAGATGTCCGTAAGGGAAGGCAGAGGGGTGCCAATGATCTTGCTGGCTGTATTCACTATGCATTGCAGGGTTAAGAAAGGGCCCTTCTGCAGGAGGCAGTATATGCTCCATGATTGGTCATGCAGCCAGTGATAATGCTCTCAATGGTGCCCCGGTAGAAGAAGCGCATGATGGGGGGTGGGACACTGGCTCTCCTCAGTTTGCAGAGGAAGTAGAGGCATGTTTGAGCTTTCTTGGCCAGTGTTGTGGTGTTGTTGGTCCAGGAGAGGTCCTCAAAGATGTGCACCCCCAGGAACTTGGTACTGCTCACTCTCTCCACTACAGCACCGTCAATGGTCGGTGGTGGATGCTTTAGAGGTTTTCTCCTGAAGTCCACAACGATCTCTTTAGTCTTCCCCACATTGAGGGAGAGGTTGTTGTTCTTACACCACTGGACCAGTTGGCACACCTCACTCCTGTAGTTGGTCCCATCATTGTTGGTAATGGGACCAACTACAATCGTGTCGTCCGCAAACTTGACAACGTGGTTGGTGATGTAGGTTGGCACACAGTCATGGGTCAGCAGTGTGAAGAGCAGTGGGCTGAGCACACACCTCTGTGGAGCCCCTGTGCCCAACGTGATGGTCTTGGAGATGTTTCTGTCGACCCGCACATTTTGTGTCCTCCCTGTTAGGAAATCCAGCACCCAGTTGCAGAGAGAGGTTTTGAGTCCCAAATGTCCAAGTTTTTGTGTAAGCTGCAAGGGGATTGTGTTGAACTGAAGTCTAGGAACAGCATTCGGACGTAAGAGTTCTTTGAATCTAGGTGGGCGAGGGTTGGATGGAGAACAGCAGTAATGGCATCCTCTGTGGACCTGTTTGACCTGTATGCAAACTGAAATGGGTCATGACAGGGAGGAAGGATGGACTTGATATTCTGCATAAACAACCGCTCAAAGCACTTCGTAATAATTGAAGTCAGTGCTACAGGCCGATAGTCATTGTAACAGGTTAGGTGGGGCTTCTTTGGAATTGGAATTATTGTGGCAGCCTTGAAACACGTGGGAACAACTGCTTGGCTGAGAGAGATGTTAAAGATGTCTGTGAGGACATCCTTGGGTTCCTCAGCACAGTCCTTTAACCCTGTAAAGCCTGACATAAAAAAAAAAAATAGCCAGAACATTCTAATTTTTTGGAACTAGGATGTTTATTAAACCTTTTAACAAAATCCAAAATATAATTCATGATTCAAAATTCAAGATTCACGATTTTCATTTGCCATATATGCATAGACAGACAGTCCAGTCATATAGGAATAGAGGTGCCGTATTATTTAGATTATTTCTATTTCTTTTGTATCACATTTGATACATGAGGCATTTTTGGCAATTTTTTTTTTTTTGCTCAGAAACCTCACGTATCAAATATGATACAAATGGTTTTATAGGGTTGAAACATGATCAGGTATGTTATGTGGTCCAGCTACCTTGCGTGGGTTAATCCTGGAGAGGGTCTTCTTCACCCTGGCTGCAGACAGACACACAGCCTGCTCGCCCGGGGAGGGGTCTTCTGTGCTGGTGTGTTCTTCTGTGTTTCTAAGCGGCCAAAGAAGTCATTGAGGTTGTTCAGCAGAGAGATGTCACTATCATAGCTCCGAGGTGGGGGTTTATAGCCTGTGAGGGTTTGGATACCCCTCCAGAGACCCTGTGCATCTCTAGTGTTGCTGAAGTGTCCAGATATTTCCTTGCTGTATTGGCGTTTTGCCTACCTGATTCCACAGGACAGGTTGGCTCTTGCTGCTGCTAGGCCTGCGGTGTCGCTGACCCTAAAGGCTGCATCCCGAGCTCTCAAGAGTCTGTGAACCTCACCTGTCATCCATGGCTTCTGGTTGGCACAAACACTGATATTTTTGCAGTAAGTGACATCATCAATGCACTTTGTGAGGTATGCTGTGATGGCCTCAGTGTATTCCTCTATGACTGTGTGGTTGTTATGAGTGGCTGCTTGTTTGAAAATGTCCCGGTTTTTAGTGTCAAAACAGTCCTTCAGAGTAAAGGAAGCTCCCTCTGGCCACACGTACCTCCTTTTGTGTTGGTGTGATGGCTTTCACTCTGGGTCTGTATGCAGGTCTCAGCATGATGGTGATGTGATCAGAGAGACACAGGTGGGGGATGGGGAGGCTTTGTATGCTCCCTTGCATGCAGTGTACACAAAGTCCAATGTGTTGTCTCCTCTCATTGGAAAGTCCACATGTTGGTGCAGATTGGGCGGTGAAACCTTTAAATCCACATGATTGAAGTCCCCAGCTGCGATGAGGAATCCATCTGGGTGCGCTGTCTGTTGTTCACTGATGGCCTGGTAGAGTTCATTCAGTGCCTCACTCCTATCGCTGGTGTTAGCGGTAGGAGGAATGTACGCAGCTATCAGCAGAATTACTGAGTACTCCCTACATAAATAGAAAGGCCGACACTTGATGATAATAAACTCCGCCAATGGAGAACAGTGTTTATGAACAATAGCAGCTTCCCAACGCTGATGTAAACACAAACTCCCCCTCCACATGTTTTACCTCCATCCACAAGGACTCGGTCGGCTCGGTAGCATGTTAGCCCAGATACTTGGATTGCGGAGTCCAGGATGTTGTCGTTTAGCCGTGTCTCTGTAAAGATGAAAACACAGCAGTCCTCACATCATGCTGCGCAGATCTCAGGAGCTGTATGTGGTCTATTTTGTAGTTCAGTGAGCGTACACTGGCCATAATGAGGGCCCATAGTATCACGGGTCTGTGTGGGCTAGCTGCTAGCCTAGCCTGGATGTTTGCCCCGCTTCTGTTTACACTCACAATGCTTCCAATGCCTCTTCTCTGGGGGTGATGTAGTCGGCATGTCTGGTGATGTTGGAATCCAGCAGAGAAGCCCCAGGCTTCGAAGTTCCTTTGTAACTTCCTGGTCCAAGTTGAAATGTTTTGACTTATTCCTTATATCCATAAGGCAGTGGCGACTGTATCTTGAAAGCAATGCAGACATTGAACTACACGCATCAGAACATAAACAGGACAAATGCGAACACACACTATAACACTGTCAGGAAACCGGCGCGTGAAGCTGCCGATAATGTCGAGGGGTGAACTCAATTAAAATGCCAGACAAGGATAAGTAAAACACTGTCTCTTTAATGAGAGCACGGACAACGAATTGATACAGAGAACTAAATAAATCACGAAACACACACTCAGGTCGAGAATACAGTCCAGAGTCAGAGCCAGCAAACTTACACAGCCAAGGAATCCACAAATGAGAGGTCAGAGAGAGAAGTCCGATAATCCATACATAGAAAGCAGTGTAAAGCAGGAGGGCAAGGCAGAATCGGTGGTCTAAACAATCCAAGGTCACAACAGGAAATACAGGCACAAGGAAAAACACTGGAAAGTCTGACATCGATGAGAGAACAACCTGGCAGGTTACTGGTGGAGGGAAAGCTACTTATATTACGGTGAAAACAGATGTAAACAATGAGTACTGATTAACATAAAAAGTCCAAAACAGGTGAAACTGAAACTGGAAATATTGTCAAAATAAAAGCACGAGAACGGAAACCGATGGGACAGAATCGTGACAAACACACATTTTTAGGCACACAACTCGGAGAGAGGGGCCGCTGCGTTCGTTCATGTCGCCATCTTGCATACAGCTATAATTCAGCATATATTCATGTCAGTTTAATTCATTATTACATATCCAAGTTCCACATTAACTTACCATTATATGGTTTATACTATTATTTTTAAAGTACGGTGGGAAATTGGGGTGTAGTTTTTAGGGATTGTAATAAATATTTAAAAATGCACAGGTAAATCTAGTATTGTTACACA
>NW_018128031.1:471452-477555 GCF_001952655.1 Monopterus albus | reverse complement strand
GCTGACCCAGAATCCTCCTGCCGAAACCCAAAATGGCCACCTGCAGTATTTTTGAGGTATACTTTTCTTGAGATTTCAAAGCTGGTGACAAATTATTTTGACAGCAGTGGAGAGAACATCAATTCTACTTCACAATTAGGTAAAATTGTTTGTTATTTTCATTTGGGGAGTACCAATAAACAGGCTTCAAAAATGATTTTCACTTCCAAAATTTTCTATTCTATTTTAAAACTAAAAGGTCTGCCATCCTTGCAAGGAAAGATTTGATTTGTTCTTTATTTCTTCATTTAGACTCTAAAACCAGACTGATTTGTTTGAAGATTTTCAGTCTTGTGCAGGTGGTCACATAACTGCTTTGTAGAAGCTTTTTCAAGGATTTTAGAAATAAACGGGAGATTGGATATGATTCTATAATTAGCTAGAACACTTAATAATAATAATAAACTTTATTTATATAGCAGTCTACAGCTCACGAGAGCACCAGAGTGCTGTACAATCAAAAACACAGAGCAATACTAAACCAAATTCTAAAAACATAAAACAAAAGACAAGTTAGGACTCGAAAGCCTGCTTAAAAAAGTGGGTCTTTAAGGCCGATTTAAAGGCCACTAGATCGCTTTCCGCCCGTAGTATGACCGGCAGATCATTCCATAGTCTAGGGCCAGAAATAGAAAACAAACAGTCGCCCCACTTTTTATAGCGAGATCGTGGGACCACCAGTAACAAATGATCAGCAGATCGGAGAGCTCTCCGCGGCACATAAATGGCCAACTGTCATTCCTGTCCGGCTTTTATTTTGATGTTACTTCCTGTTTTGTTTCACCACAGTTTCGATCTTTTTTCTTTCTTCATCACTCGCAATAGTTTACACCTGTTTTCACTTCTGTTTAGGCAGCGTCCTCCCACTAGGACGCTGCCAGATTGTTCTAGATGCCAGCTCTGACTCTTCACCATTTTTCGGTTTTGGTACTTTGTGTTTTTGACCCGGATTGTTCCTCTGACTATTCTGCTCTGCCTTGCCCTCTTGCTCACTGTGCATGATTATCGGACTTCCCTTCGGACTACGCATTTTGGATTACCTTTGCTGTACGTGTTTGCTGGCTCTGATCTCGGACTGTTATACCAACCCGTAAGTGTGTTTTATTTTGTACACCATGTCTTGTCCTGTTTTTTTTTTGTTTTTTTTTGTTCAATGTTAGTGCGCTTAATAAAGAGACAGTTTTGTTTTACATTTCATCGTCTGGCCCTTTAATGAGTTCACCAAACACTTTTCGGCAGCATCGCGCGCCGTTCATGACAGCCAACAGGTCAGACTTGGGTCAAGAGTAGGCTTTTTGAATAGAGGTTTAATTACAGCAACCTTAAAAGCCTGTGGGACATGGCCTGTTAATAGAGAGAGGTTCCTCAGACCTAATATGGATGTGTTGATTAGGGGTAAAACGTCTCTGAGCAGCCTAGTCGGGATGGGGTATAAGAGACATGTTGATGATTTAGATGAAGCAATTGTCGAGGTCAACTCAGAGAGATCTATGTGACATCATTTTCAAAAAAGGGTTTGGGTACCTTTTGTAATGGTCTGAGTTGCATATATTGGCATAATTTAGAGCTACTTTACCATTTAGAAGTCCAAGTAGACAGAAATAATATAAAATTGCTCATGTGAACATAGCCTTAAAATATCGAAATGTACAGCACTGACCGTATTGTAGGGCCAATTTCAATTTTGTGAAAAGCAAAGAAAAGACTGGGAACAAATATGCCCAGAAGGCAGACATACAGTATGTGTTGAAATTGGATGGATGGAAAGAACAGCACTATAAAAAAGGCATGAAAGATAATGGTGGAGTTTTGCATGACATTTTAACTGAATACTGGGGAACAAATTGTACTTCTGGAAACATGCAGAAATACTAATGACAATGACATGATGTGAAGGATGAATGGGAAAATTTAGGTAAAGTTCTGGTTCTAGGGTATAACCAGGT
Source organism: Monopterus albus (assembly GCF_001952655.1). Lineage (NCBI taxonomy): Eukaryota > Metazoa > Chordata > Actinopteri > Synbranchiformes > Synbranchidae > Monopterus > Monopterus albus. The sequence goes on along the minus strand of NW_018128031.1, from coordinate 475,570 downwards.
CAAGTATTTTACCTTAACAGTAGCTGAGCCCTTCCTGTCCTACTGTCTTGAATTTCTAATGATGGACGAGGACCTATTGAACACAAACATATTTTTGAACATGTTCATATTTACCTTGCACTAAACATGGGTTTAGCACTGCACACTATTACAGGAAAAATACAACCCATTGTCTATTGTCATCATTCAGTGTCAGCACCTCAAAGACCAATTAAAAATGGAGGAATAATTGTATACCTTATGGCCTAACTTTCAGTACAGGTCTGCTAGGGGCTATCTCAAGTTTTAGCTCTGCTGAAAGTTAGACCAAATGACATTATATAAATGGTACTTTTTGTATATCTTTCTATTCAAATGACAATGTACTAATGGTACAGGCCATTTTGTTTCAACCATAGGTGTTCCAATTTACAGAGGCAAGTAACCCTCAAAATGCCCTTGCCCATTTATTTGTTAGCTGCAGGATCATCACCGTCACCACCCACCTTCACCCCTTGATGGTGTAGTGGTCAAAAACAAACAAGATACAAGTTAATATGGACTATGTAATAGAATACTATTAGAGTGAGTAGATTATACACAAACAGTACATTTATAGCTAGAGTTAAAGGATGCTTATATAACTTGGGCATAACTTCAGCCTTGTGTGAACTGTTCATGTGCTTACTTCTAAGTTCATGTGAGCTGGACAATGCTTGCATAATTTGGCAGGTGTTGACCTTATTCTGTTCTGGGAATTGTGTGTGTGTGTGTGTGTGTGTGTGTGTGTGTGTGTGTGTGTTGAAACAACACACATGACTGTCAAGCTTTCTGGTCAAGCTGTTTCCTGTTTTTGGGTACATCTCAGGGTGGTTCCTCTTAAAAGTGGAGACAGGAAGCTAAGTTCAGAAATTGACGTAAGACCCTGTGAATAAAGCTGGCAACAGGGTTGGTCAGATAGAGAGAGAAGTTTGTGCATTTGGGACAGACAGATGGACAGCCAGAACCTGGCTCGACTCTGTACTGTAGGGCCAACCATGACTGATTGACTTTGACAGTTCTCATATCTAATATTATTGTTTATTCTTTATGCAGGAGTGGTGATTCTATTCCCTATCGTTCAGATTGCTGAATTGTCTTACAATTTATGGAACTGTTTAATATTATTGTAATATTAAATAATTATTGGAATTGGGATGATTTGCCTGAATTAATTTAGCTTGTATCAGACCCTAACAACCACACTGGTTTTATGAATGAGACCAACAGGTTGAGTAAGAAGGTCAGGAGATGTGGTCAGTCTCTGCCAGTCTCTGCTCTTCTCACTTCAAAAGCTTCAAGAGCCCATGGCATGCTTTCCTTGTTTTCTGACTTATCTACAATGTTACAATGGTGAATTATCATCTTAGATGTGACCTACAGCTCAAAAATGAGGGCCACTGTCACTCCACAGCCAGAGTATTGGAAGCATGAGCGATTAATTCAATCAGAACCACTTGCCAGAATTCTTTAGATTAAAAATAGAAATATTAATTCCAGGCTCATGCAATGTAAATTCAAATTAATTAAAACTGTATATCATTCAGCAAATAATCATTCAGCAATCATCTGTGTAATGAGAGGCATTTGATTAATCTGCTGAAAAAAACCCATCCGTGATAAGGCTTGTTTTTTCCATCTTTCTTTCTGAGCAGATGAAGCATTCTCAGAATTGAATATATGCCTGTGAAGTGGAAAAGAACCAAAGCACATGTTTTAGATATAGCGATGGGCAAGAAGGAATTTTATGTCCATCCAGACTGTGTCATTAGAGCAAGGCAGTGTGAGCTGGGATAATTTAATCTTTTACTTGAAGGCTTACTTTGCAGTGAAGGAGAAGTGGGCATGAGTCTACAGTTTCTCCATAGTTGAGGAAAGTCAGCAGAAGGAGGTGGGCAGAGGTGATGTTTGACCTCACCCTGAGGGACATATCCCCCAAGGGCCAGTCATTCTTTTGATTTCTTTCATTTGGTTTAACATCTCGGTGAGCCCAGATACTGCCATGCAGCAGGGACCAACAACTGCACAAATGTTAAGACAGGCCTGATTTCAGATAGACTCATAAGTACGGTATGTGGGATACCTGAATTTGTGGTTACTGGAATAATTGAAAAAGTTTTTAGCACCCAAAATGGCTTCCTAGTTCTGTGGAAATATAATCTCTTAAACCTCACTTTATTCTTCTTTCACTGAGTCAGTGCAGTGCTTTTTGACCAAGCACTGTTCAACCTCACAGGGGTGTAATTTGAATTTTAGTAGAGACTCCAAAGTTTCCAAAGATATCAAATATGTAAGGGGGATTTTCTGAAAATGTGTATAAAGTGATGTTGATGTAAAGGGCTTTCCCTGGATACTCCAGCCTCCTCCCACAGTCCAAAAACATGCAATTTAGGTTGACTGGTGACTAAATTTCCCATAGGTGTAAATGTGAGTGGGAATGGTAAATTGTCTCTATGACTATGTTCACACAGTGGGCTGAAATGGTTCGAGTCTGATTTTTTTAATTTTTTTTTTTAACCCTATGTGACTGATATCTGACTTTTTTTTTCATGGCAGTTTGAACAGGAAATGTATCTTTTCCAGTTCTAATTTGGACCATTTCAGTATGTGGTTCTAAATCCAATAAAGCATGTTGACTCTAATTTGACTTTGATGTCACTCTTGAGAGACTTTCATTGTAATATGCAGTGGCGGGAAGCTGGAATAGCACCATACACTCTCCTTCTCTACATTCTTTTCCTATTCATAATCTGCTTCAACATTGGCCTCCTTCCATTACACAATACCTTTAAAAATTAATGTGTACAGACTCACATCAGTGACCTCCATACTACCAATTTCATTGTTTACATCTGTGAACTGCATACCGACTTAAACCCAATTGAGCATCTCTGGAGAGACCTGAAAATGGCTGTCCACCAACGTTTACCATCCAACCTGACAGAACCGGAGAGGATCTGCAAGAAGGAATAGCAGAGGATCCCCAAATGCAGGTGTGAAAAACTTGTTGCATCATTCCCAAAAAGACTCATGGCTGTATTAGCTCAAAAGGGTGCTTCTACTAAATACTGAGAAAAGGGTCTGAATACTTATGACCATGTGATATTTCAGTTTTTCTTTTTTAATAAATCTGCAAAAATGTCAAAAATTCTGTGTTCTTCTGTCAATATGGGGTGCTGTGTGTACATTAATGAGGAAAAAAATGAACTTAAATGATTTTAGCATATGGCTGCAATATAACAAAGAGTGAAAAATTTAAGGGGGTCTGAATACTTTCCGTACCCACTGTATTTGCGTGCAAGTACTTTCATTCTCACTATGCCAGGGTGTCCCAAATGTATCTCTTTTAACACCAAATTCCTCAGTTTGGTTGGAACAATGACACGTGTGCCCCATAACACACAGTTCTGCTCTGCGGACAGTTCATTTCTGCGCATGTGGAAAGCTTTCAGATTTTCATCCTCTTGACTGGGCCATCCTTCCATCACAAATTTATACACCTTTGAAAATTCACAATCAGTTCTTGTAGCCTTGGCCACTTGTTTGGCGCTTAGTGGAGCCTCCTCGAGGTGTTCATCCATAAGCGCGTTAACAGTTTCTGTTGCTGCTGTAGTTCCCACATCAGCCGTTTCTGGTAGTGGCAGGCATGAAAGCCCACTGGCATTACCATGGGCCTCAGACTTCCTGTACCTTATCCTGTAGTTGTATGCAGACAAAATGATAGCCCTTCTTTGAATGCGTGCTGCCGCCATTGTAGGAAAGCTTTTATGCTCCCCGAACAATGTGATCAAAGGTTTGTGATCTGTTAACAGTTCAAAAGATCTTCCCCACAAATACTGATGGAATTTCTTAACTCCAAAAACCAAAGCCAAAGCCTCTTTTTCTATTTGTGAGTATTTAGTCTCTGTTGGGTTTAATGTGCGTGAGGCATATGCTATTGGATGCTCAATTCCTCCTGGCAAGGTATGTTGAATGACAGCCCCGATACCATAGGCTGATGCATCACATGCTAAGTTTAGCGGCAATGTTGAGTCATAATATACCAGTACATTTTCACCAGTGAGCAGCTCCTTACATCTGTTCAATGCATGCTGCTGCTC
>NW_018128031.1:463159-465909 GCF_001952655.1 Monopterus albus | reverse complement strand
TTGAACATGGTGTTCGTTATGGACAAACTGTGACTAGCACAGAAGTCCAATAACAGAACACCACTTGGGTTCAGATCGGGGGGGCCGTTCCTCCCAATCACACCCCTCCAGGCGTCACTGTCGCTGCCCACGTGGGCGTTGAAGTCCCCCAGTAGAACAACGGAGTCCCCAGTCGGGGCCTTTTCCAGCACCCCTCCCAGGGACTCCAAGAAGGCCGGGTACTCTACACTGCCATTCGGCCCATAGGCACAAACGGCAGTGAATTGACAATAAAAAAAATCTTTGATCGTGATTTTTGATAAGGCATGATCTGTTTTATAAAATTTTCTTTAAGGTAAAAATATATGACAAGTTTTTATTAGCCTAGTGTTTGTTAAATACAACATATCTTGAATAATATTGCATTTATTCTTATATTTAAATAATGGCATTTTCTGTAGAGCTCTGAGATTTTGGTGCAGTTTAATATAAACTGATTTTACAAGCTTTTTACTGATGTTTAGGATGATTTAGTCTCTACCAAAACTACATTTAACTATAAGATGTGCCACAAGTTAGGTGATCATTCCCAGTATTTAGGCAGGGGCGGCTGTGGCTCAGGAGGTATAGCGGGTCCTTTCCTAACCGGAGGATTAGCAGTTTGATTCCCAGCTTGTCCAGTCAACATGTCGAAGTGTCCTTGAGCAAGACACTGAACCCCCAGTTGCTCACAGTGATGTCACCGGTGTGAGTGTTTGGGAATGCGAATGGGTGAAAGGCCAAGTAGTATAAAAGCGCTTTGAGCGTGCTGTAAAGCGTAGAAAAGCACTATACAACTATAAGACCATTTACCATTTACAGTATGTTAAATGATTTTTTGAACCATTACTAGGACCCACAGTGTGTATCAGGCTGTTTCGTCATAAATTTGTTGAGCCAGGCCTGCTCAATTTGTCTAACTGCCATCATAGGTAGGTAGGTAGGTAGGTACTTTATTGATCCCTCAATGGGGAAATTTCAGTGTTTCAGCAGCAATAGAGAACAAACAACATAACACCATGAGAACAATCACCACATACATATCTTGATAAACAAATTGTGGATTTTAAGACGGCATAAATTATTCGAGAGAAAAATCAAGAACAGAATTTACATATGGGCATATCAACCACACATTTTACCCCAGGATTTGAGTATTGCAATGTTTGCCATTGCATAGTCCCTCCTAATTTCACCTAGCTTATCCCTGCAATGATATTGTACAGTCTGATAGCTGTGGAGAGGATTGACCTACGGTAACGCTCCTTCTTGCACCGGGGATGTAGCAGTCTTGTGCTGAAAGAACTATTCATAGCCTCCACTGTGTAGTGCAGGGGATGGAAGGGGGTTATGCATGATGGATATTAGCTTTACCAGCATCCTTCTGTCTGCCACCTCCTGGATGGAGTCTAGGGGGCAGCCCAGAACAGACCCAGCTCTCTTGACCACCTTGTTTAATCTCTTTCTGTCCCTGTCCATGCTACCTCCCGCTCAAGCCACAACAGCATAAAAAACTGCAGATGCCAGTACAGTATCATAAAATGTCCAAAGGAGTGCCCCCCACGCACACCAAAGGACCCCAGTCTCCACAGTAAGTGGAGGCGGCTCTGGCATCAATGTTTTCAGTCCAATCCAGCTTATTGTTGAAGTGGACACCCAGGTATTTAAAGGTGTCCACAATCTCAATATCTGAGCCCTGAAAGCTCACCGGCGTGAGTGCTGGTGATTTCCGCTGGGGATCAATCACCATCTCATTAGTCTTGCTGGTGTTCAGGACCAGTCAATTTTCCTCACACCACTTCACAAAGTCAGTAACAACCCCCTTATATTCCTGCTTATCCCCCCCAGATACATATCCAACAATGGCTGTGTCATCAGGGAACGTTTGTAGGTGACAGTGGTGGGAGTTGTACTTGAAGTCTGATGTGTAGAGGGTAAACAGAAAGGGGGAAAGCACCGTCCCCTGGGGTGCCCCCGTGCTACAGACCACCACGTCCGACACACAGTCACGCAGCTTGACAAACTGAGGTCTGTTTGTGAGGTAGTTAATAATCCATGCGGACAGGTGTTGGTCCACACCTGCCCCCTCCAACTTCCCTCTCAGCAGTGACGGCTGGATTGTGTTGAAAGCACTGGAGAAGTCAAAGAACATGACCCTCACCATTCTTCTGGGGGACTCCAGGTGAAATAGGGCTTGATGCAGCATGTAGATAATGGCGTCATCAACCCCAATGCCAGGATGGTATGCAAACTGCAGCAGGTCGAGCGCCGAGCTCACCTGGGCACGGAGGTGGCCGAGGACAATCCTCTCCATGGTCTTCCTCAGGTGGGAGGTCAGGGCAACGGGTCTGTAGTGGTTAGGCTCCCTAGGATGAGATATTTTGGGAACCGGGACCACACAGGATGTCTTCCACAGAGCTGGGACTCTCTCCAGGCTAAGATTCAGGTTAAACATGTACAGGACCACTTCACTGAGTTGGCCTGCACACTCCCTAAGCACAACCTCACAAATTATAGACCGATTTCTCTGTTGTCACAATTTTCAAAAATTCTGGAAAAACTATTTAATAACAGATTAGACACATTTATTGACAAACATAAAATCTTATCTGATTGCCAATATGGTTTTAGGTCGAAAAGATCGACATCCTTGGCCATTACTGACCTGATGGAGGACATTACAAGTGCTATGGATGAGAAAAAATATACGATGGGGATATTTATTGACCTAA
>NW_018128031.1:456322-462612 GCF_001952655.1 Monopterus albus | reverse complement strand
GAGCGATAAGAGTTGTGCACAAGATGGGGTATAGGGATCACACAAATGCAGTTTTCATACAGTCCAAATTGTTAAAATTCTTTGATTTAGTGGAATATAAGACTGCTGTGTTTATGTATAAAGCCAGGAACGACTTATTACCTGGTGGAATCCTGAAGTTATTTGGTGAAAGGGAAGGGGGATATAACTTAAGGGGACGCTTAAATTTAAGGGTTCATGCTATACATACAACCAAAAAAAGATTTTGTATTTCTATAAGTGGGGTCAAATTATGGAATAATTTAACTGTGGACATGAAAAATAGTACTAGAATTGAGGAGTTTAAACATAAATATAAATGTATGTGTTATACAAGATATATGCAAGAATAAGATTATTCGAGAAGGCATTAAGGAAATACTCTATTTATGTAGAGATACTGCTTGCAGCCAATGATGCATTAATTTTTGTATAATATGATGTCATGGGGTAGGACTGGATAAGTCTGACTTCTTCCTACTCCATTCAAACATGTAATATGTGTAAGCAAACTGATTTTGGCATTGGTTGGATATGTGTAATTATGTGTGTTGTTGTCATTTGTTCATTTGTTCTGTTCTGCATGTTTGAAAGAATAAAATCAATCAATCAATCAATCAATCAATCAATCAATAAAACCCTGGGGCTGATGTGGTCAGGGCCTGTGGCCTTCCTGGCCTTAATTCTCCCTAACTCCCTCCTGACCTGGTCCGTCGTGAGGGGGCGGGTGGGCGGTGACTGGTCAGGAGCTGTGAGCTGCTGAGGAACCTCAATGACAGTGGGAGGAGGGGCAAGCAGAGGTGTGAGCAGCTGCAGCGGTGGGAGGGTGACTGGCCCAGGTAGGTGAGTCGGGGGGGGGGGGGCAGGCAGGGTGGTGGCTAAGGACTCATTGTATACCTGGTTCCATTAGTGTCACCAATGAAAATTAATAATCACAGAAGATTGTCAGCAAGTTTTTTTTCTTGAATTTTTGAACTATGTACAGTTTTGTGAAGTCTTCTAATTACACTGATATACATAACTCTGGTTAATCCAAGAGACATCACCATCAAGCTATGTCATCATAACCCACAAACACCACTATCTAGACAATCTTACTGTAACAGGAACAGAGGAACAGATTTTTTTTTTTATTCCCAAGTCAACATCTCTGAATCCAAGCTGATCCAGATCACAGCATTCTCATCTGATCTGAACTCTGCAGCTGTTCATCTACTTCTTCAACTGTCATCCACAGGTCTCCATATCTAAAATTGTCAGGTGTGAGATTTTGCTTTGTGTCAGCATCCTTGAACAGTGTTGGACCCATTCCTGTCCAGCAGAAAAGATTCTGGACTGGGCAGGCCTGCCGCTCCTTTCACATCCACCTTCCTGCACAGGTCTGCACACTGGTCTAAGTCCAACAGTACGACTGTCATTTCAACCACTGTTTCACTGTCTTCCTCATCACTGTCATCTCCACCCTCACACATGAGAGATGGTGTGTCCCTCTTGCTACCCTCCCCATTGTTGCCAAACACCAACTTTTTCTATTTGGATAAGGTCACAAGGTATTATGAGTTTGGTGTGTCATAATATCAATAAGATTCAGGCAACAAAATAATTCACTGACTATGAAGAAGGCCTGTCCTCTCATCCTGACTCCGCTCATTAAACCCTTCCACTATGCCTGGCAGGATGCTGGCTCTGTACTGTGCCAGAATCTCACTGAACGTCTTCTGTGTGCTTGTTCATTAAATTCTCTATCTTGGAGAATGTTTTTCTCACAGAGAAAATCATGTCCCCTCCAGTGCGCTTGACTAGATCCTGTATCATATCTCTGTGACTTGGCATAAACTGATGCTTGTTCTCTTAAACCCAGATACAACCTTGTGCCGTCTTTCAGAAGTATCCCTGCAGTGCCATATTTATGCACATGGTTTGTAGTGGAATCAGTAAAGTGTAATATCATTTTCTGACAGTTGAGCATTCTGTGCATGCTGCAGTGCCACCTGCAGAAAGTATCACTATGCAGTCCCTCTCTATGGGAGCCAGCAATTTTCTCCAGTATGACCTTTACAGTTTCTGTGGTTTGGTTAATACTTACTCCTCCTTAAGACCAAATGCTCAAGCAGCATTTGAATTCTGTCTGTGCTTAAAGGTGGAGAAGTAAGTCTAAGAGTCTGAAACTGTACTGAATTTCAACATGCTCTCTCCTCAAAAGCTCAAACACCCTGATTTGGCCTACATTCCATTTACAGTAATTTGTCTGAATTTTTCTTTACTAATTTAAGTTTTATGTCCTCACAGGCCTACTGCCTGTTCTAAATCCATGTTCTGTCTTCTGAGCTCCTCAGTTTGTTGCTGTGCTTTAACTTTTTATATACATTTTTTAGATGCTGCTGCTTAAGTCTCACTACATTGAGTCAGTTTAGACTGCTGGTCTGAAATCTTAGCTGCATCACATAGTTTATTTGTGGCCCTTTTTCTGAATCTTGTCCCTCTCATGATATAAAAATCCAAACTCAGTCTGCAGCCTTCTTTTATCTGCTGTTTCCTGAAGCCCTCCACAATTTCATCAACATTCGTAACAGCACCTACATCATGAACACAGACACCTGCTCTGTCAGTGCCTTATTTCTGTACCTGTAAAAATCCTATGCATCTTTGGTAATTTAAACATCAGCTTCAACTTTACCATCTTTGAATGAGCCCAGGCCAAATATGTGTGAACACCTTGAAGATGCACACTTTCCTCATGGATATCAAAGTTATGACAAATCCTCTCAGTCATTCTCTGTTCAGTTAGGCACATCCATCACTTTGACATGTTTTTCTATTTCAAACATAACTGTGGTTAACAGACTTAAATCAAACTTCAGTCCTCTCACCAGCATGCCACAGTTTAACCTCATCACATTGCATCACCTAACTGACCAGATAAATAGCATGTAACAGAAGCACCTGGACCCACTACTCATTGCTCTAGGATTTGAATACAGCAAACGTCACCCACGAGCTGCCCAAGTACAGACGTACCTGGTCAGTTGACCCACCAGGGATAAAAACACATTGGACCACTGCTGCATGGTAATTAAAGATGCCTATCATTCTTCTGCCTATAGGCAGAAACTTAAAGCTGTGAAGCCTGTGATCAAAACAGAGATGGACCGAGGAGGCAAAGTCAGACCTACAGGCCTGTTTTGATTGTACAGACTGGAGGGTTTTTGAAACTGCAACTACAGACCAGGGTGAATTCACTGACACGGTGACATCTTACATCAGCTTTTGTGAGGACATGTGTGTGCCCACCAAGACATTCTGCACATACAACAACAAGCCCTGATTCACAGCTGAGCTCAGGCAGCCTCATCATGCCAAAGAAGAGACTTACAGAAGTGGGGACAGGATCCTGTACAACCAGGCCAGAAACACACTGACAAGGGAGCTCAGAGCAGCAAAGAGAGCTACTCTGAGAAACCAGTTTTCAGCCAACGACCCCTCATATGTGTAGAGAAGCCTAAAACATCACTAGTTAAAGCAAACTCCTTGTAGTGGTAGATGACCTGAATGTGTTTTACTGTAGACTTGATTAGCAGAACTACACACCCCTCACCCACCTCACCTCAGACCCAGCAGCTGCTCCCTCCATGATCACCTCCCTTTGCCCCTGTTAAGGAGCGCTCACACATGGGAAGTTGAGTGAGCGGAAAAAAACGGACCCAGAGGGCTGACTTCAGTGCAAGCAGATTTAATCAGTGCTGTACAAATATTTACAAATGCAGTGAAAAAAACAGGACAAAAAGTCTATGAAACCGGGTGTCGATCAGCACGGAGAAAGTCACTAGTGGGTTTACAGGGAAGGTGGGCTGAGCTGCGGAACAGAAAGAAAGGTCACTCACTGGCTGGTCGGTGGAGATGGAAACAAGCTGAGGAGACAGAGTAGAGGATGACTGTGAGTGGAGGCAGCTTGAAAGACTGTGCATCGACCTGGCTAGTGGACACTGGAAGGGCAACGAGGCGTATGGTCCGGGGATGTAATCTGTGGTTGCGGTGGTGAGGAGGAGCAGGAGAGGTGTAGCGAGGAGCTGGGGGAAAAGCAGAAAAAAAAAAAAAAAAAAAACTAGTGACATGAGAAAAACACAAAGATGAGAGAAGCAAAGTGGCAGGGGTTGTCGTCGGCAAGAAGCAACGACAAACTGGCAAGGGACAGGTATGTGAGCTGGGCTTAAGTAGGGTGAAGAGCTAAGTGAATGCAGCTAGTGTTGATTAAGGAATGTGTGGCAGGTGTACAATGTGGCGTAATCAGGAACCAAAAACAAAGAGAGGGAGGTGAGAGAGGCAGGTGCAGCTGAGCAAATCTGACAGCCCCAGCCCCCTTTTTTTAAAACACATAAAAGATCAGAAAGGCACCAGGCCCAAGCAGTGTGACCCCCTCCTGCCTGAAAGCTTTTGCTGGTAACCTGGTCCCCATTTTCACACAGGTATTCAACAGATCATTGGAGATGTGTGAAATCCCGTCCAGCTTCAAATGTTCCATCATCATCCTGTTGGCCCATCTGTTGGACCCCCTGAAGTTTTCCTAACAGGTCAGTGGATGATGCAGTCAACCTGACTCACTGTTCAACTCTATCATCCCGGACATCCTTGTCAGGTTTGCTCGGCCGCTCTGGCCTCCCTCACCTTTCCTACTGTCTCTTGCCCATTAACACTAATCACGTTCACCTGTTCCTCACTCCCTTATCACCAGCTGCACTTGATTAGGTTGCTCACTATATTACCCGGTTTCACTCCTCAGTCACTTGCCAGTTCATTCTTGTCTCTGGGCCATTTTATCTCCGTGCTGTATCGTTTTTTTTTTTTGTTTTTTTTTTTGTATATTATTATTCCCTAGCCAGCTACTGTTTTGTGTTCTCCCCATGGACTGTTCCTCTGGACCGTGGCTCCACTCTCCCCTCCCAGGCAGGTCAATGCTCAGTCGCCTATCTGTTCTACTATTGTCATCATCTCTCTGTCTCCACCTTCAGTAGCCACCATCACCACTGACCAGCACTATTTCCCTCTGTGCATTTTGTTATTTCTCCTCATCACTGTACACAATAAATCACTGCTTGCATCGAAGTTGGCTACCTGGGTCCGCCTCTTTCTTGTTCGCTCACTGACAGGTGCGAACAGCACATAACAATCCTTCAATCTAAACTGACCCAGCTCACTGTGCCTGCCCCCACCTGACAGTGGATCACTAGCTTTCTGACAAAAAGGAAGCAGCAGGCGAGGCTGGGAAAAGACCCATCTAGTACCAGGACAATCAACACAGGCCCTCCTGCAGGGATGTGTGCTCCCCTGCTGCTCTTCTCCCTCTACACAAATGACTGCTCCTCAGAGGACCCTATGTTAAACTCCTGAAGTTCACAGATGACACAGTGGTCATCAGTCTCATCCATGACAGGGACAAATCAATGTACAGACAGGGAGTTGAACAGCTGGCCCTATGGCAGTCGCAACAATCTGAAGTTGAACATGCTCAAAACAGTGGAGATGATAATGCTGGACTGATTCTGTTCCTGGGCTCCACAAACTCCCAGAAGTGAACATCCAATATCAGCACCATCACCAAGAAGGCACAACAGAGAATGTACTTCCTGTTCCAGCTCAGAAAGTTCGACCTGCCTCAGGCGCTGCTGATACAGTTCTACAGAGGAATCATCGAATCTGTCCTCTGCACCTCCATCACTGTCTGGTTTGGCTCAGCAACCAAACAGGACAGGAACAGACTTCAGTGAACAGGACTGTAGAAACAGTCATCAGTACCAACCTACCCTCCATGGAGGACCTATACACCTCACAGGTCAAAAGGAGGGCACAGAAGATTTCTGCAGACCCCTCAAACACAAACTGTTTGAACTCCACCCTTCTGGATGGCGTTACAGGCCACTGTACGCCCAGATAACCAGGCACAAGGACAGCTTCTTCCCCTGAGCCGTCATTAATAGTTAACTATGACTGAAGCAACAGGATTCCAGTCTGATAGCTCAAAATGTGTGTGTATGTGTGTGTATTGTCGTGGCAAGAGTGAAATACCAACTAAATTAATTCAGACAAACCACTACAATTTAAAGGATCATTTAATATTACAATTATTCTAAATAGCATAGCATTTAAACAGATAATCTTGTAGTTAGGAAACAGAGAGCAGAGATCAGGGAACAGAGACTCCCCTCTTGCAATGGAATAAGTAAAGCCTAAGAAGGTTGTCAGAGCACCAGTCAGTCAGGTCATTGGTTGCCAGTCCC
>NW_018128031.1:443973-449808 GCF_001952655.1 Monopterus albus | reverse complement strand
TACAGCAGTGCACATTAAAGCAACAAGCCACTATTCCCTCCTGAAACGACCACAGCAACCAAAATAAACCCTACCATATTAATAGTGATACGTAACTACAAGTGCAAAAGCCAATGTTCAACTGTCATGTACCACTAATTAATAAGAAATGATTATTCATACAAACAAGTCAATACCCACCTAACACTTCACTCTCCAGACCATGGCAGCTTGAAAAAAACAAAAACACAAGACTAGAAACTACAAAACACTACTCTACCTTCAAAGACTATAAACTTTATAAACCTCAGATTTAACAACTATAGTACCTATAAACATCTCATTTATCATCATTATCATTATCCTAATATTAATATTTATTCTTTGTTGCTTATAATATGATCTGACTGTGCCTCCAACATCACACGGAGGACACCCACACATGCACGCACGCGCCTCTACAGACGCAGTTAAAATACTTGCACTCACGCACACACACAGGAGCGGACCGCACCCAAGAGAAAAAAACAAACTGCGCAGTTAACAGATTTGTATATCTACAATGTATCTACAGCCAGTACAAACCATTAATATGACCCAATATATATTTTTAAACAGACTTTTGTCACATTTCATAAAACAGGAAGCAATTTACAACACATATACTTAACCTATAGTCAAACACACACATTTAAGTCCGGACTATTTACACAAAGCGCTTTATGTGGGCTTTACTATTTGTTGGCCAACAACAACAAATGACCAGTGCCCAGAATGGACACGGCTACCCCCGATCAGGTGATCAAGACTGCTCCAGAGATAGCGTCATTTCATTCCCCCCTCGCAGTTGCACTAACGCAATTTATCACTCTCCAAACTGTTACATGAAGCAAATTTAACCGAAACTTTAACTGCGTGGTTGCAAGTGTATCTGCTACTACAGATCCTACAATTCTACCAGTCACTTCAATATGTATTTAGCTTTCCCAAACGGCGTGACCACACTGTGAGCTCCGATCTGTAACCCACTAGCAGTATACAACACTTGCTATGCAGCCATAACACACAGTTTTTTATTTAAATCCTACCAGACACTGTTATTCATAGCTCACAATTTAACTTCTCCAAACTGGTCTGACATTTAGCTTCTCCAAAGTGGTTCGTCTGCACAAACGTACTAACACCCAATTGGCTGCATTTCTCCTATTCTCAGACAACAACAACAACAACCAGCACACACACACAGTCACCCATACACAAAGTGGGCTGCATACACACACACACCCAAGCCAGACTACGCAGTTTAACACAATGTATATACAGTATATTTTCAGTGTATCTTGAGCTTATATAAACCTTCAATATAACACAAAATAAATGTTTTAAACAAAGTTTTTATGTGTGACAGAACATAGAGCAATTTACAGCAGATATTCACAAACAGAGAGCTCTCACAGTGCGCACACACAGACAGACAGACAGAGACAGAGACAGCCACAGGCTGTAAGGAAGGAATAAGTTTTATACTCACCTCAACAGTAACCGGTCTGAAAACATAAAACAACAACAAACAACAACAAGATACATTCTCCCTCCTCTGTCCCTAACTTCCAACACACATTTATTTACATCAAGTTATTTACATCAGTATTAGTAATGATGTTAGTGTTAGTAATTGCCGTAGGCTTTTCCCAGTCACCTGTCAGGATAAAATCAAATTATTTGGTTCCCCTTCACAAATTCTTTAAGGACAGTCAAAATGGGAGCATTAAGCTTAAAACTTAAAAGTCACCCATCTTACTCCTACCTACGTAGACAACGCCAAAGTTTGTCGTGGCAAGAGTGAGATACCAACTAAATTAATTCAGACAAACCATTACAATTTAAAGGATCATTTAATATTACAATTATTCTGAGTAGAGTAGTATTTAAACAGATAATCTTATAGTTAGGGAACAGAGAACAGAGGACAGAGACTCTCCTCCTGCAATGAAATAGATAAAGCCTAAATTGGTCGGAGCACCAGTCAGTCAGGTCAGGTCCTTTGTTACCAGTCCTGGGTCAGTCAGCCCCAGTCAGTCTTCTTCTCCCCAGCCGGCTGGGTCTCTAAAAGGTACCTCGTCCACCGTTTACTGCAGCATGGTCATCTCCTCTCTATCCCTGGCTCCCTCAGGCTCACTTCTCTTTTTCAGCTCAGCCACTAGCTACTTCTCAACAGCTGGACTCTGTCCCCCTTGACGTCTCTGCGACCCCCCTTCTCACTCCATTCCAGGAAGACAGGAAGGTTGACTCCCAATCTTCTGGCGCAGAGGGTTCATCTCTGACCATACTAGGCCTTAACTAGGATTCTAAGTATTAATTATATAACCACTTACATAAGCCCATTGTCCACCTCACATGAACTTAATAAATCCATAATCACTCAGCTCTCCCTTACACAAGCTAATACCAAATAAGGTCTATATGAGCTACATACTTTTCCATTACATATTTCCTCTGGAATAGGGTTTATTTTTCACCACTACAAGAGCGCAGTACTAACAGAGTGTTAGGAGGAAGGAAAGAATGTGGCCGGAAAAGGTGCACAAGTGACAGGGATGACCACAGCCTTGAAAGGATTGTCAAGCAAGGGCGATTCAGAAATCTGGGAGAGCTTCATAAGGAGTGGACTGAGGCTGGTGTCAGTGCATCAAGAACCACCACATACAGTCGTCTGCATGACATGGGCCACAGCTGCAGAATTCCATGCGTCAAGCCACTCCTGAACCAAAAACAACGTCAGAAGCGTCTATGCTGGGCTAAGGAGAAACAGTACTGGTCTGTTGCCCAGTGGTCCCAAGTCCTGTTTTCAGATGAAGGCAAATTCTGCATTTCATTTGGAAATCAAGGTCCCAGAGTCTGGAGGAAGACCGGAGAGGCACAAAAGTCAAGCTGCTTAAAGTCCAGTGTGAACTTTCCACAGTCAGTGATGGTTTGGGGAGCCATGTCATCTGCTGGTGTGGATCCATTGTTTTTTATCAAGTCCATAGTCAACGCAGCTGTCTACCAGGAAATTCTAGAGCACTTCATGCTTCCTGCTGCCGACAAGCTTTTTGGAGCTGAAGATTTAATTTTCCAGCAGGATTTGGCACCTGCCCACACAGCCAAAACTACCAGTATCTGGTTTAATAGCCATGGAATAACTGTACTTGATTGGCCGGCAAACTCGCCTGACTTAAACCTCATTGAAAATCTATGGGGTATTGTCAAGAGGAAGATGAGGGAACACAGACCCCGAAATGCAGACAAGCTGAAGGCCAATATCAAAGCAACTTGGGCTACCATAACACCTCAACTGTGTCAAAGGCTGATCGCCTCCATGCCACGCCGCCTTGATGCAGTAATTAATGCAAAAGGAGGCCCAACAAAGTACTGAGGACATAATACAGTACATTAACACACTTTTCAGAAGGCCAACATGTGTTTAAGATCCTTTTTTTATTGGTCACATGAAATATTCTAATTTTGTGAAATACTGGATTTGGGTTTTTTTTTTTGTCTTTAATCCATAATCATCAAAATTGAAACAAATAAAGGCTTCCGACTTCCTTATCTCTGACTGCAGATGCGTCACGACTTCCTTATCTCCAGCAGCAGATGCAGGGAGGGTACCCCCGGGGGCCACGTGGGACCGGGAACCGGAAGAACGAATCTGATTGGATGGGGCGGGACTAAGGACCGGATAAACGATTCTGATTGGCTGGGAGGCGGGACTAAGGGGCGGGGCCACCTGTCAAATTAATTCTGATGAGAAGTGGTATCTTTATTGTGTGTTTCCCTTAGTTATGCTGCTATAGGCTCATATTGCTCATGATATTCTGAGGTCCTCTCCTCTCTCTCCATGCATCTATATGCCTCTGTCATTAATTGTGTGTCTCCTCCCTCCTGTAGTGTGTCCTCTCTCTCTCTCCCTGTACCTTTCTGCAGGTAGCGCTGGCTCTGGAGCTCTACGTTTCTGATGAGCAGTCACCGACCACATCAACCTGACCAGTGTTTTATTGTTTATTGTGTCTTGTTACTTTTCTTTTCTTTTCTCTGTCCTCTATCCACTCACCCAACCGGTCGAAGCAGAAGGCCGCCTACCACGAGCCAGGGTCTGTCAGAGGTTTCTTCTGTTGAAGGGAGTTGACTTTTTTTTTTTCATTATCTTCTCCCCTGAATTTTTTAATTTATTTGGTTTAATTTTGCTTTAACCCTCTTATGGCATGACATTTTTCCTCCCCACTGTACCACTGTCGCCAAGTGCTTGCCTTTTTTTTTTTACTGCAACACAAAAAAAATAACATATTAACAAAGTAGGGCAGGACATAGAAGACAAGACAATAAATACAGGACATTACAAAGAGATGTAGTGGGTTTTACATAATTGGTGTGTGTGTGACGGTGTGAAGTGTGGATATTTTCAACATATACACTCAATGAAACAAAACAAAATTTAAAAATAAATAAAATGAAATTTGAAAAAGGAGGAAGGGGGAAAAACTGGGGCATGAGAGTGTTTGGCGAGGACAAATTAAACCAGCAAATAAGTAATAATGATGGGGAGTGTGCAGGATATTTCCACTCTGAATCAAAGGCACTACAACCAGCTGAGGTCACCACTGGGAAGCTCAGCGCAGTCAGATTGGCCCGAACAGCAGGATCTTTATTTTATAGTTACGTTCAGCCTTTCCTCAGTTAAATTTTTTTTTTTAGCTTTGTTACCATTGTGGGACTGAAATTATGCAGCTCAGGGTCGGTCCCAGACCTTGGAAAGACCTGACCTGAAGTATTCCTTTTCAGGAATACAGCTCTCAGACTCTGTGGAAGGAGCTTGTCTATGGGGCTATCAGCAGTTCATTGATTGTGTCAATCCATTGTTATGTGTCACTGAGGGAAAGGGAACAGTGACGGGGCCTTCCCCCGATGCTTGCCAATCCATACTCCCCAGAGCAACCCCAGATCACATATGCCCCAACTGCCAGGGACAGGGTGGAACATCACCCACACAACTCTTCCCAAACCATTAATGGGGAAGGAATAGGAATGAAGAAATAAAATAATACAGTAGATGATAATAAAAAGTAGTGAAATAACAAAAACATAAATAAATGAAAGAAAGAAAAAGTGTTTGTTCAAGGCGGGTTTGTTGGGTTTTTCCCTCTATAGCAGTAATAATAGTAAGGTCTAGACCTTAATTTGTAGTGTTCTGAGATGACTTTTTTGGGATTTGGGGCTATACAGATAGTCAACACAGATCGACCTGTACTGTGCACTGTTTACATTCTCAGTTTGCACATGCATAATTGCACACTGACTGTTGACTACTGCACATGCAGCTCCCATGTAGCATACATTCTCTTATTTATCCTTATACAGTGGGTACGGAAAGTATTCAGACCCCCTTAAATTTTCCACTCTTTGTTATATTGCAGCCATATGCTAAAATCATTTAAGTTCATTTTTTTCCACATTAATGTACACACAGCACCCCATATTGACAGAAAAACACAGAATTTTTGACATTTTTGCAGATTTATTAAAAAAGAAAAACTGAAATATCACATGGCCATAAGTATTCAGACCCTTTGCTCAGTATTTAGTAGAAGCACCCTTTTGAGCTAATACAGCCATGAGTCTTTTTGGGAATGATGCAACAAGTTTTTCACACCTGCATTTGGGGATCCTCTGCCATTCCTCCTTGCAGATCCTCTCCAGTTCTGTCAGGTTGGATGGTAAACCTTGGTGGACAGCCATTTTCAGGTCTTTCCAGAGATGCTCAATTGGGTTTAAATCAGGGCTCTGGCTGGGCCATTCAAGAACAGTCACAGAGTTGTT
>NW_018128031.1:442284-443405 GCF_001952655.1 Monopterus albus | reverse complement strand
AATTTTTTTTTTGTAACCTTGGCCAGATCTGTGCCTTGCCACAATTCTGTCTGTGAGCTCTTCAGGCAGTTCCTTTGACCTCATGATTCTCATTTGCTCTGACATGCACTGTGAGCTGTAGGGTCTTAGACAGGTGTGTGGCTTTCCTAATCACATCCAATCAGTATAATCAAACACAGTTGGACTCAAATGAAGGTGTAGAACCATCTCAGGGATGATCAGAAGAAATGGACAGCACCTAAGTTAAATATATGAGTGTCACAGCAAAGGGTCTGAATACTTATGACCATGTGATATTTCAGTTTTTCTTTTTTAATAAATCTGCAAAAATGTCAAATTCTGTGTTTTTCTGTCAATATGGGGTGCTGTGTGTACATTAATGAGGAAAAAAATGAACTTAAATGATTTTAGCATATGGCTGCAATATAACAAAGAGTGGAAAATTTAAGGGGGTCTGAATACTTTCCGTACCCACTGTATATTTTCATTATCTCTGCATTTGCTGCTTAAAGTGCCTTAGATTTTGTGTCACTTATTTATCTTTAGTGAAGGCCCACTTGGGGTATCCACAAGCCTTAAGGGAGTTCTGGATGTGTAGTTTCTTCTTCTTGGCCCCTTCTGCAGTTGTGGGCACTTCCTCTGCCCTGTGATTTAGAGTTCTGATGTCTCCCAGTTTGTGTTGAAGTGGATGGTGTGAGTCAAAAAGCAGGTATTGGTGCGTATTGGGAGTGCACAATCCAAAAAGGCCAGACAGTCATCTCTGGCATGCTCACGAATGAACTTGATGTTGATATCCACAGAGTTGATATGCTTAGTGAAAGCTTCCACCTCCTGGGTCCTAATTTTAACCCATGTATCATCCACACAGCGGAACCAGTGGCTGGGAGTGGTACCAGTGAAGGAAGACAGGGCTTTGTCCTCAAATTTTTCCATGTGTGACTGGGCCAATATACAGGCCTAGGCAACTCAGACCGTAGTAACTTTTAGTAGTTCCCCAAGAATAACACCCCTCCTGTTTTCAGAGGTCAAATTCATGCAAATTTCACCAGTACTGAGCTGCTACCCCCAGATAAATCTGCAAACACGGAGACGTTGGAGGTACTCACACAGATAAAACTTTA
>NW_018128031.1:440678-442063 GCF_001952655.1 Monopterus albus | reverse complement strand
TGCAACAAGTAAAGCCACTGTTAATAAATAGCATAGAAACATCAAAGCAATTAAAACCAACAACACTACAGGTTACCTTGGCTGCACGTCACCCTAGCACAACATGTGTGATGGACGGCAACTTCTACTGGATCACACTCGCATCAGTTATCGCCCCTAGAGAGCATGCGGTAATCCCCTGAAAGACTGTCTACAACTAAAACAACCTGATTAAGCACTTTGCACTGCAACAGATCCGATCTACAATCAGTCCGTTGGACATACCTTACAGAAAAACCAGAACACAGATCAATGGAGGGAGGTCCACTTCAAAATAGTTACAGCAGCGACCAGCACAGCAATTGCTTGTCCCAACAGCATCTCCCCAGGTGTTATTTATATCCATGATCATTCCAACAAATTACTAACCAGGCGGGATAGGCGTGGCATGTATAGGGATAATAAGAGATAATCACCTTTATTTGGCCAAGTATGTTACAGAATTTGCTTCCGGTACAGAACTGAGGCAGCCACCTGTGGCACCAACTCAACTGATGGCTCTAACCATTGGGGGCAACTTGGAGGATCAGTGTCTTGCCCAAGGACACTTCGACACGTGGACTGCAGGCACTGAGATTCAAACCTCCGGTTGGGAGACGACTGCTCTACCCACTGAACCACAGTCGGCGCCAGGTTGGCAACTATAGGAGACACCAAGGAGCCCATAGCACAGCTGTGTTGCTGCCTATAGAAGTGCCCCCTAAACTGGAAGTAGGCAGTGTTTAAACAGAGTTCCAGCAGAGTGCATACATGGTCTGGGGTGAGGTTAGTCCTGCTGTTCAGCGTAACATCCTTCAGGAGTCTCTTCTTCACCGCCTTGACAGCCTCTGTGGTGGGGATGCAAGTGAACAAGGATTTGACATCATATGAGACCATGGTCTCATCCTGATCCAGCTGCAGTTTTCAGCTTACCATACCTGGATGACTGAGAATCTGCATGGATATAAAGATTGTGAGTATCCTTTCGTTTTTTGTCTTTCTCTATTCGCTGCTGTGAGAGTTCAGACCAGTGACCTTCCAGCTGGAATATGCATGCTTGAATACATTTATAAAAGACTGATGAGCTTCTTATTCATTTCTCACCACTTTTATTAGTTTTACCACCATGATGTCATCAGTGCAAAGCATAAACATCAATTTAAGGTGTACCTTTATTTTGACACTCAGCCAGCCACATCTGTGCATATTTCATTTGAAGTGCTGTGCTCTTGTGCGGCTAGTATTCTGACACTGGGAATTCACACTGAAAGCAAGAAGTGATCAGTGCATATGCTACTGAATCATTTCATCCCTTCAGACAACTCCAACACCATCTGTCGTCAGAGCAGCCAATTGTCTGTCAGCAG
>NW_018128031.1:437610-440661 GCF_001952655.1 Monopterus albus | reverse complement strand
CAATATTCTTCAACAGCCCACAGCAGAAATGCTTAAAGACAGAGAGAGTTTTCACATAGGCTCATCACAAAGAAAGCAGTCAATATTTTTATGTATAGGTTAGAATTTTATTATTTTCCTTGTTGCAGTACAGAGGGTGGGGGAATCCCCTTGTGGCTGATGTGCACAGCTGCTGTGCTCCACATACCGAGCACATACACAACTGGAGAAAGCTCTACTCTATGCAGTGACAGCTGGGTGAGGACCTGATGGCAGAGATTTTGTGCTAGGCTCAAGGCTATTATCACTTTCATTTGTAGGATTAGTATTATGCCATTTTATTATGTTTTGACATCTAGACTGAGAATATGTGGTCAGTCAATCCAAGTAATGGAAATTTGGAATTTGTTCCAATGTTTTTGGACATTTGAGTGCTTATTATCTGACCAAGATAGCTCTATTAGCAGGCATCTGCATCTCATCCAGAGCACCATAGTCTGTTGGTGAGGATGCCACTGTTCCAGCTGCACATTATATCTATGTTTCCACTATCGGAACCTAACAAGTGGTACACCTTAACCCTCCCTTAACCGTCACCCAGTATAACTTCACAGGCTGACGCAGACCATCCTGCTTTGGTTTCCCACTGTATTTTTCCATGTCGGTCTCTATTTAGAGGAGGGAGGGGCTGCACTTCTCTCAGTCACTCACAGCTGACCAGAGGGAGAGCAGCATTTCAAGTATCACTCCACAGTCCAATAATCAGCCACTAACAGAGATTATATGAGCGGTTGAAAATCATCTTTATTTGGCCAAGTATGTTACACAATTTACTTCTAGTACAGAAAAGAGGCAGCCATCTGCGGCGCCAACTCAACCGATGGCTCTAACCATCAGGGGCAACTTGGGGGAACTGCTCTACCCACTGAACCACAGTCGCCCCCAACGTATTATAGAGCAGTGATATAATACATGTTTTTGAAAGCCCTACAAGCCTGATGCATAGTAGAATGTTAATGCTTTAGGTTTGGCAATAATAATAATAATTGTGTTATTAATGTAATTAGAAAAAGCTAGATTTAGAGCTTTTGTTTTGCAAAACTTTAAATTAGTTACTGCGCTGTGTAAAATAACCTTTTTAATTAACATACTGCTTAAACAAATTTTATAGGGAATTCAAAGGGTTTAGGTCTTACAAAATTTAATAAAATGCTACCATACCCCATCGCTAACTATAAGTGAACACAGCACCATTCAAAGGTACTTCAGTATGTATCGCAATAGATGAACATACAACAGTAAACAGTAAAGAGTGTGTCACCATTCACATGACCCAACATTCAGCACTGATTCACACGCCTTCAGTTCCTTAGTACATTCAGTTGTTGCTAGTCTTGGACTAACAGTACCTGAAGATGTTGATTGGTGAAGTCAGTCAAAATAAACTACTATGTGTGTACACGCACTCCAACCGGTTGAGGCAGAAGGCCACCCACCAAGAGCCAGGGTCTGTCGGAGGTTTCTTTCGTTAAAGGGAGTTTTTCCTCCCCATTGTTGCCAAGTGCTACTCAAGGGGGATTTGTTGGGTTTTTCCTCCATAATAATAATAGTGAAGTATAGACCTTACTTTGTGTCCTGAGATGATTTTTGTTGTAATTAGGTGCTATACAAATAAAATAAAATAAAATTGAATTGAATTGAATTAATTTGATGCAAACAATGGAGCTCACTTACACACAGGAAAGGAAATAAGGCCACTCCAGGTGATTGCAGAGTTTATCATTTTGACCCTCTGCCCTGTGCTGGTCTTGCTGATATCTGTGTGAACTTTCCTGAAGTGTACTCAGCCATGTGAAAAAAAGAACTGGGAGCATTTGAAGATTCCCCCCTCTGTGCCACCCAGCTGTCTTCTGACAGCAAGAGGTCACATCACTGTTTGCTTCCCTATAGAACAGGAAGCAACCAGAATAGCACCCTAATCAGAACATGGGCTGCCTGCCTAAATCATCCCTGTCAGGGGCAATAATTACTCTGCTATCATCTTAATTAAAACTTGGTCTGGTAATTAAGAGTCATTGTTTACCTTGCAGAGGCAGCATTGAAATGCATGTCATCACTCAGTATTCCTGGCTTTCATTGCCCTTCCTCTGCTTCAGGCTACAAGCCTGTCACTCTTCTTTTATTTATTTCTTGTCAGAAAGGCACTATGGGCTTGAGGGGAACCTCCAACGACACCCAATTATCCCATGTTTACTGACTGTCCGTGAATAAATGGCAATAGAACACTTTGATGGAACACCTCCCCAGGAGGAATAGAAACACAAATATTGGCCAGGGACGATGAAAAGAGAAGAAGGGATGAAGAAGGTATGCTACAGAGAGGTTGAGTGAAGTGAAAGGTGATATGGTGATTGTGGAGGAAATGAGCTGACGCTGGCAGTTGGCACGGCTTCACTATATTCTCTAGTATTGAGAGAGGCTATGGTGGTGGACCTGTTGAAAAAAACTAGCATGGTTACTCTGGAATAGTCTACTGATTCCTCACTTTAGCTGCTCTTTATATGTTTTACGGAGTCTTGAGGGAAAGCATTCCTGTCTGGTTACTAACTCCTGCTTTGAAATGAATAATTATTCCTATGTGGCTGTAAAAGCCAGTATTGTAGCCAAGTAATGCAGTTATCCTTCACTGTTGCTGTAACATTTGGAGTGTCACCTAGAAGCATTAGTGCTAGAGGCCTTCAGTGGACAAAATGTTGTTTCTAGACCTATAAGTCAGAGCATGCCTAAGGTCAATGAATATCTCATGCATTCTTTTAATCCATTGTGTTGCAGTCGGTTCTTTTTACCATGCTAACTCTGAGAGATGAGGCAGTCCAAGTAACTTCAAAACAGTGCTGATTTATTCAATGAACACAGGTAAAAATTAACATTACACGCTCAGGTATCTTGCACCTCCAACATACACGCAGGCAGCTGAAAGATGAAAGACCCTGAACCCAACAGGCCTATACATTATATCGCCTCGGGCTAATCCCATACTAACAGGAGACGCCAAGCCACAGTGTAACACTC
>NW_018128031.1:436211-436613 GCF_001952655.1 Monopterus albus | reverse complement strand
TTGCAACCATGAGACTCCCAAGTGTATCACACGATGTCGAGCTCAAACAGGATGTGCGCTCCCAGGGGAGGGACAACCACCCTACTGGCTAATGAGAGAGCCCACCAACTCAGCTGGTTGGCTGCTCGCACCGTCACAAACCACTTTTGCAGTTGCACTGGTTTCCTCACCACCACCCAACACCATTCAATAATCCCTTGATAACCCAATTTTTAACCTATATTTATTAGTCCTTTAATTACTCTGCAAAGTTAATAACTGTATAGTTATTCCAGGTTTGACTGGTGTTTCAGCACTGGGTTACAACAGCGTCTCCCAGGGACAGCTGTGCAGCTGCCCCGAGCACTAGCCAAAACATGATGAAAATCAATGTGTGAATGTCTGTTGATTGTGGGGTGTAGC
>NW_018128031.1:431027-434156 GCF_001952655.1 Monopterus albus | reverse complement strand
GGGCCGTAGTCCCGGACCAGCAGATGGTGCCGGAATCCTGTGCCAGGCTGAGCTGTGAATCCGACATTCGGTCCTGATTTGGCTGAGATTCCCCAGACGAGAGAGTGACTCGCTGGTTCTCTGTTGAGCTGTGTTGCCGTCCCACACATCAACTGGGTCAACCAGAAACAAACAGGTGAGCGGGAACCTTTGTTTATACATAAACTCCTGCACATTGAACTTATCCTAAATTAAAGCTGATGTGTGGACTGCCCACTCTCAGTGCTTTAAATTGGATTCAAAACTTAAGGATAATAAAACACTTTTTTTTTGTTTTTGAATGATGTGCTGATTTGTTCCCTGTCACATGTAAAAGTTTACAAGCACATAGACACATTTTTGAGGGATGGTGAATGAGTGCTGTGATTACAGAATTTGATATCAATAAGGGACGTAAAATTCATGTTTTATAAGTGAATTTCTGCTACTTAAGTAGCAGTTGTCTCCCCAAATTTCCCATTTCCTTTTTAATTTCCCTCCGGCTGGAGAATAAGCAGAGAGTCATCTCAATCAAACAGATGCTCTTTGATATATTCCACATGTAATAACGGCACAGGGAAATCACCAGTTTATTATGAAATGTGTGGGAAGGTTAACTGTACAACAGGCTAATTAAAACGGTGTCCACAAGCGTATCACGGCTGAACAATTTAGGTTCGACTGTGAAAATTCGCTGTGGATTTAACGTGCCTTGTACAGCAGTGTATGGTGTCCGGGTGGAAACAGGTTTACTGGGGAATTGCATATCAGCTTATGGTGGCCACTGTCCCGTTGAGATAAAACAGTGTTTTTCGGCTGGGGTAAGCCCAAGGTCCGTCGCGCGCCAGAACCAGTCTGACGTAGAATTTTCGATGGACGACCGTTGGCACTGGGCCAGGAGTCTTTCGTAACGGACAGCGTCACATGTGGCATATTATTTTTTCATTATGGCTGATTGTGATATTATTCAGAGTTGGAAGAAATGCCCATCTGGCTCACTAAGTTCCATTTTGTATCAGTTGTTAAACAAATGGCTTACCACATTGAGTTTAAACGAATATTGTAGTGAAACAAAGAGATTTATTGAATGGTCTGAAAAAATGATTTAAAAGGGAATGTTCAGTGCCTATGACGAGGCTCCAACAGAAGAGGGAGCTATAAGACTGTATGTCAAACAAGCAGCTCACTCAGCGGCCACAGCACAGTTGCGCTACAATACAGCATCTTTGCTACAAAAACACAAAACAGAAGCTAAAGTTAAACACTGTGAGACATTTCTTCAGGACTGTCTCTGTTTTTTGGCTGAATTTGAGAAAATCCAGAAAAACACAGCCAGTTGGCGGGAAACGTGCGGCTCTCTCTCCTCCGGTGACACACACACACCCAATTCTATTACAATTTTTTATGTCCACACTTAAATTATTCCATAGTTTTACCCCACTTATGGAAATACAAAATCTTTTTTTTGGTTGTACGTATAGCATGAATTTTTAAATTTAACTGACCCCTTAAATTGTATCCCCCTTCCCTTTCATTAAATAGTTTTTGAATTCCCCCAGGTAATAAATTGTTCCTGGCTTTATACATAAACACAGCAGTCTTATATCCCACTAAATCAAAAAATTTTAACAATTTAGACTGTATGAAAGCTACATTGGTGTGATCCCTATATCCCATCTTATGCACAATTCTTATCACTCTTTTTTGTAATATATACAATGGTTGAAGTGAGCTTTTGTATGTATTTCCCAAGTTTTCAACGCCATACTCTAAGTATGGTATTTTTTTCATTGTCTAATCTGCGATTCCCAAATACCATAAATTTAGTTTTATCCAAATTCAGAGATAGTATATTACTATCACACCATTTCTTTATCTTCTCAAGTTCCTGTGTAACCCGTCCAGAGAGTTGCTGTAGGTTTTCACCCGATGCCCATATGGTAGTGTCATCAGCAAACAAAACCACTTTCACTAAATCAGAAACCTTGCATATATCATTAATATATAGTATAAATAATTTAGGTCCCAAAACAGAACCCTGAGGCACTCCACATACAATGTCCAGCTCACTCGATTGGTATTCACCCAACTTCACAAATTGACGCCTCTGTGTCAAGTAACTTCTAATCCAATTCAAAACCAATCCCCTGATCCCATAGTTTTCTAACTTATCCATTAATAATGCATGATTGATTGGGTCAAATGCTTTTTTTAGGTCAATAAATATTCCCAACGTGTATTTCCTCTCATCCATAGCACTTGTTATGTCCTCCATTAGCCCAGTAATGGCCAGAGATGACGATCTGTATCGATTTGTATTGTATATTATATTACAAATTTAATTATTAACTATTAAAGTATTTTAATGAATGCAGTTTTAATATGCATTTAGTTAAAAGGTATGTATTTACATTTTTAAGACAGCCAGGCCTTCATCATTTGTCGTTCACATGGTTTGAAACAGTTCAGAGTTGTACTCTGTGTACAATTTTAGGTAGGAAAAGCCTGATAAACATCAGCTTTGTGTAGAAATCGGTCATACACATGGCTTACGCACAGATTTTTGTGTACAAACTGTTTGTTTTGCTAATATAACAAATGACTTTTTCAAAGGTAAAAAAAATTATGCTACAAATATCACAACAAAAGTGTGTAAGATTATGTAATTTGTCTAGCTGATGTTCTGAATGTTGCAATAAACAAAGTTTGGACTAATGGGAACAGACAGTTCTAGTATTTCCTGGCCCCATACGTTTCTGTTGAATGTTATTTAAAAGGTCTGGTCTTACAAGTAGGGTGATATTCAACCATTGCTGTGGCAGAAGTCTTTGCTGGCAGCACTCTAGACACTCAGTGACTAAAGAGGAAATTACTGTAGGCTCCCAAACTCAATGACAGAAGAAGATATGTGTCCAGTAATGGATACAAACTTTAGACAAATCTGTCAACGGTCTGTCTAGGAGCTCTGAATAAATCTCTTGGTTTGTTCAAGAAGCTGTGGGCTTGTGAGTGTTTGTGTGTTTTCCTCTGCTTGGCTCAGTAACAAGGCCATGGAAGCCTCCAAGGGGCCAATTTCTCTTTGTTCTGCAAACCAATGTCATGTCTTTGTGT
>NW_018128031.1:421980-430980 GCF_001952655.1 Monopterus albus | reverse complement strand
ATTTGTGCATGTGTTAACACAAACACCTGACCCTATTTCATTTCTGTCACAATCCCACAAAGATCTCAGTTGTTTTTTGTACCTTTGTGAGACATTTGTTCACTCTACCTGAAAAGAAAAGAAGAGCCTATTCAGAGGATGATGCATTTCAGGACAATAACAGAACATAGTGCAGTGATATTGTCCAGCTCAGTGCAGTGATATTGTCCAGCTCATGTGTGAAATGTGAAGCAGTCCATCTGGACTGCTTCACATTTCACACATTATAACCTCCCTCAAAATTTTTGTGTTGTTCTGCCCTTTGGCCAGAATTGGACATTATTCTTGACCCTTACGTTTTAAAGAGGTGTTGGGCTGCAAGAGAAAAAGTCTAATTATAAGTCCACCAGGAGGGTGAATGTAACCCCGAGCCAGACAACTCAATCACTCTGCCTTACTACTAATGCTTCTGCTTCATGGAGGAGGGAACATATCAAGTGCCACAGGGGCCTCACAAATGGGATGTGACTGGCAAGTAAGAGTTTTAAAAGTGTGTGTAGTGGTTAGAAACAAACAAATAGAATATAGTAACAGATTATGTATAATATGTAATGTGAAGTAAAACACATTAGAAAGGGATATAGTGTGAGTTAAAGAAAGTGGTTGTGTAACAGCCACCAAGGCACTGACCTTCTGTGCTTCCAGAAGTGCATGTGCTACTCTCAAGAGGGTGTTGGCCGCCAGCTATTCAAAGCATCTAGCATCTAACATCTCTTAAAAAGGAATAATAATAATAATAGTAATAAACTTTATTTATATAGCACTTTACAACTCCAAAGAGCATAAAGCGCTGCACAGTAGAACATATGTATCAACTAAAAAATACTAAAAACAATCAATCCAAAAACACAGGTTTATAAAATCCTAGCAATAAAAAGTTTCATCAAAATAAAATAGTATAGAACAACAAGTTAAACCATGTCCCTTTGGGGCAGATAAAACGGATTAAACACCAAAAGCCTGTTTAGAAAGATGAGTTTTTAAAGTAGACTTATAGACTGAATCCCAGGCGGTAATGAATTCCAGAGTCTGGGACCATAGACAGCAAATGAGCGGTTGCCCCATTTTTTAGGTCGGGCCTAAGGACAAGTGCTCAACGGAGCGCAGGGTTCGGCGTGGAGCATAGATAGATAGCAGCTCTGACAGATATGGTGGGGTGAGGCCATGTATAGCTTTAAAGACAAATTGCAGCATCTTAAAATCAACTCTCCATTGTACTGGCAACCAATGCAGTGAAAAAAGAACGGGGTAATGCAGGCATACCTGGGAGTGTTTAACAACAGCCGAGCGTTTTGAACCAGTTGAAGTTTCTGCAGCACAGACTGAGAAACACCAACGTACAAGGCATTGCAATAGTCTAATCATGAGGTAATAAAAGCGTGGACTGCTTTTTCTAAGTCTCCACGTGATAAAAAAGGCTTCACCTTCATTAAAAGTGGAAAAAACTGGTCTTGACCACAGCCCTAATCTGCTTATCAAAAGTAAAGCTGTTATCAAATATTACTCCAAGGTTTCTCACCATATTTATAGGTGAGGGGGCAGAGGCACCTAAGCTGTATAACAGTGTCACTGGATCAGGGCTGATAACAATATATTCAGTCTTATTCTCATTTAAGTGAAGAAAATTTTGGGCGAGCGATTTCTTAACATCCCGAATACAGTTATGCAATGGAGTAAGTGCATTTGAGTCGGATAGTACCAA
The DNA here is from genome assembly GCF_001952655.1 of Monopterus albus. NCBI lineage: Eukaryota > Metazoa > Chordata > Actinopteri > Synbranchiformes > Synbranchidae > Monopterus > Monopterus albus. The sequence goes on along the minus strand of NW_018128031.1, from coordinate 429,239 downwards.
TGGCATATAAATCTGGATATCATCCACATAAAAATGAAAATGAAGATTGTGACTTGATATGATTGAAGCAAGTGGTGACATATATAAAGAAAAAAGTAATGGAGCCAAAAATAAAATGGCCTCTGATGATGGGTGTCATTTTGATGGAGATTATGGTCTGTTCACATCAAGTAAAATATTAAGCAAGTCATTTTGAGTACAAATTAGACTAAATCAGTTTTCTGTTGGTTTACACAATGTACCCAGAAAAACAATTGCTGCATGAATAGATTTTTTCTTAATTTCTCTGGAAAGTAAAAGACAAATAAAAATAAATCTCACCACTACACCATGTGAAGAATGATTTTAGGACTTACCATGTGGAGGCTGAGTCGGTTGGCTGGTGGGGTAAAGTCCTTTCAAGCACTGGCCCAGTTCCCTTTGCAGAAGCTTGCTAGCTTCTTGTCTCTTCACCACCTGCATGGTGTCATACTTTTCCAGCTGTTCCATCTCGGCTTTGAGGTCCTCGACCTGAGAGACAACAGCACAGCAGACATCACAATATACATGCTGTATGTGAAGTAATTTTTCAACTGAGGCCTGCAGAAATTTGAAAACTCTTTTACATGATCACCTGTTCAAAATGCAGAGGCACATGAGAGTGTTAGCAGCCTTGTGTAGCAAGGCTACAAGTGTTTGTTTTCCCCTGGTGGAACAACTGAAGTGCTGTCTATATTTGGGCAGTTCATGGGTGAGATTTGCTCTGATAAAATCCCTTAGAACGATGAGTGGAGTTGTCCATTTGTCCGTATGTACATCCACGCCGATGCTTGTGAACATGATATCTCAAGAAGACCTTGAGGGAATTTCTTCAAATTTAGCACAAAAATCTACATGGACTCAAGGGTGAACTGAGATTCTGGTGGACAAAGGTCAAAGTCAGTGACCTCAGGTCTGTCCATTACTGTGAATTTGACTAGATGGCGGAGGCATACAACTCAGAAGTGGTAATTCTAGTCTTAAGGTTACATTGTTCTGTTGTCTTACAGAATACACTTAAGTAAAATCTATTTTACTCTTATTGCTTTTATCATGTTTTTATTTACATATTTGCTGCATATTTTTTACATATTGAGGTAATCGAAAAGTAACAAAGTCATCAAGTTGCTGTAATATTGTGATACTTAGATTATGTTACTGAATACATTTTAACAGGTAATTTATAACTGTATCCAAATAAAATTTTAAAGTAACCCTCCCAAACCTGCGCATAAGACAACATTGGAAACATTGTTTCTTGCAAGTCCAGTATTAAGCTAGGCTAATCACGGATCTTTTCTATTTGTCATTGGGCATTGAACAGGTAGTGAACACTAAGCCTATTTTATTTTATTTTAAAGACTACAGCTGTATGCTGCTGGAAACTGTACTGATGGTAGCTGTGGGAGTGTATCAAAACCCAAGGTGTAGTTGTGGGGTGTAAAATCAAAACTATGAGCTGAAAAAGATAAATAAATAAAGATGGGGTAAAGTTGAAGGGAATTGCAGAGTTGGGTGAGCATCACTACAAGCAAATGCTTTCACAATACACAGTCATTATATCAACTGTTAACACAAAATAATGACAATACCAAACAGATATTGCAACACTTGTTTCTAGAACAGTGAAACTGTATAGATTAAAAGTCACAACTCTTAAGAAAGCAGCGGTGCATATTTTGGACATTCTATGGGATGATGTAGTAAAGGTCTTACTGCTACTTTTAATGTGTTATAAATAAATGATGATAAAAAAATCATTTTTAAGTTTGCACACAGACACTCCCTTCTTAGATAATACCAGTGTTGAGCAGCACCCGTTTGTGAATTGACCTTTTGGGTGGTGTCACTTATGAGTCGCTGGTGTCCCAGGGTGGTGCTGTTGAGCTTCTCGATGAGCTGCATGATATCCCTCATTTCATTCTCTATCACCTGCAGGCTGAGAGCTCCATAAAGTTCTCCATCATTCTCCCTCTCGAGTATTGCCACATCTTCCTGCAGCTGGGGCAGGCGTCGCTCCAAACCCAGCAGCAGACTCTCCAGCTCCATGGTCTGTGGGGAGACTCATGGATTATACACAGATCAGCCATAACATTATGACCACCTGCTTAATACTGTTTACATAAGAGTCAACATGGCAGTTGGTTGGCACTCGTGTCACTCTGCAGCTCACTGTGCATCTTCTGTGAATCCATTTGCTTCCACAGTTCTACTGTCAGGAAGAGCACAGATGTGTCTACCATTCAGTGAAAAAACTTATGTAAAAGGAGAGAAAACTGTGGTCATTAGGATGAGTTAGAGAGAATCTTTTAGACAAATTCAACAGCCTCACCACTCTAGGTGTGATATCACCACTACAGCCCCTGCTCACCTGCTGCCTAATATACCCCACACAATGACAGGTACCACTGTAAAAGGTAGTCAGTCTTATTCACTTCACCAGCCAGTGTTCATAATGTTATTTCTGATCAGTGTACATCACTCAGGACTCCTTTGCCAAGAATGCATACATTCAAGTGTTTATTTACAATGTATATTTATTTGGAGTAGGCTGAGTAGGCAGATTTGGTTTAGAAATGACCATCATTAGTTACCTTCTGTGAGGTGATGTTGCTATTGCATTCTGATGCATTGTCTTCCACTGTGCTGAGTTTGTCATGAGGGAATCTCTGCTCTGAATTTGTCAACTCACACACACAGCTATCATGCCGAGTTGCCTGAAATCATAAATTAGATATGGCAGGTAAAACATAAATTCTAATTACCGCGTGTAAATATATCTACATTTGACCTGGTCAGACACTTTACAGTAACATTTAGAAGATAAAAGTAGATTTTTAAAACAATCACAGTATTGCCTACCTGTTCAACCAGTGTGAACAGAGCACACTGGAAGGCGATCGCATACAGCTTCATGGTGGATCTGAGAGCAGAGCTGCAGGAAACTGTCCCTGAACCCAGTTTGAATATGACTGTCTCTCTGCACTGGCATCTAGACTTGTGAGCACTCCCACTAACCTCTGCATGTGAGGGAGTGAATATGTGTATGCGTGCACTCTGGGTGTCACACTTCCTCTTTATAGGATCACTTCCTCTTTGTGGTTGGGATTGCAGCAACAAGATATGAAATTTGGTGAGCATACAATTCAATTTTATTCTGTTTGTATTGTGCCAGTTCACAACAAAAATCATCTCAAGGCACTTTACATAGTAAGATCTAGATCTTACATTATTATAGGAGAGAAACAAAACACTTGGTGAGACTGGAGAGAAAAGGCTTGGTAATGTAAGAAACCTGCAACAGACCTGGGTTCTCAGTGGGCAGCCTTCTGTGTCGACTGGATGGGGTGAGTGGAAAGAGGAGAGAGAAAAGAAAAGCATCAGGACAGAACAAACAATTGAACAATGGGCAGGTTGATGTGCCCGGTGACTGCTCATCAGAAACATACAGAGCCAGAGCTACCTGAGGAAATGTGCAGGGAGAGAGAGGACACACTATGGTGGCATATAAATGCATTGTGAGTGAGAAGAGGAGAAGAGCTCAGAGCATCATGTTTGGGTGGCAGTCTAGGCCTAGAGCAGCAAAACTAAAGGAAAGCTCAGGGTCACCTGAGCCAGCCTAACAGCTTTATCAAAAAGGAAAGTCTTAAGTTTAATCATAAAGGTAGAGAGGATGTCTGCCTCCTGAACTGAGACTGGCTGGCTGAAAAAAATATAAGGTTTAAAAGATTTTTTAATGCAAAAATTGTGATGATTACTATCACTCTTAAATCACTGGGGTAAATATGAAGTGAATTTCAACAAAATATGAGGGTTAAGCACATTGTATTTAAGCACACCTGTGACATTGATGAAGATTTGGTCACATTTTATGAGCAGTAAATGCAGAAAACCATCTACTTTCAATGCGATCATTGGACAAACTTTCCCCACATGGACAGAAACATGACTACAAATAATTTGTAATGGCTCCATGTCCACTGAAGATTTTGCTATCATGATTGCAATTGTTTGCAGCAAGTGTGGCTAGAAACACTATTGCTACTGAAACATGATAAATAATCTAGCAGAGGACTGGAGGAATCAAGCCGGTATCAGTACCCTGAGGCTGATAGGAAACAGATATGCAGGTGAGAGGAACAGAGTCAGGGGACAGTGGAAAAGTCCAGGGACATCTGGAGGCTGAATGGGGAAAGAAATTTATAGAGATGCCAGAAAATGTGTCTGCGGTTTGTGGGTTTACAGACATGCAGAGACAGTGTCTTGTGTTGAAATAATAATAACAGGATTCAGGAACACAAAGTGGAAAAAGCACAAAAATATCATCTAAAGAAACTTTAGTCATAATGCAAATGTAATATTTGAATCTGTGGTTTGTGCTCCACATGCAATGTGCTATTTAAAAAGTAAAAAGGTTTTCTGCAGTCGCAAGCTAAATTCTTGTGGTGGTACCAAAAGTATGAACTTACTGGAAATGTTAAGTAATTAGCTCCTTGCATATTTTATAATTATTCCCCATCACAGCAGACAGAGGGTTAAAAATTAACATAAGTAGTTGGAAGTACTCAAATAATCTTTCTGGTAATCATGTCTTTCAAAAAACTGTACTAGGGTTACCAAGAAACAAAGAAAAACAGCAACTGACCATGGGGACAGCCAACTGTTAAAGATGTTTTAATAAGAAACTATTTGCAGCAGTAAATAAATATTTGAATAAGACATCAACCATGAACTCAACTACATGCACTGTCAGACATGACAGTGAAATCTTGTTCAGTTACAGTAATCCTTTCTTATTGTACAGCCTATAAAATATATACCTTAAAATGATAACCATGACCCCATCTCCCTCTCCTTGTTTCTAGTTATGTCTCTCTGTTAGAGTGAAGTTGTATATCATCTAAACAATGTATGAAAAGGGGAAGGGGACCACTGAGGCTGAATACGCACAGGGCCCAGATATTTGTGCTTTGCTCTTGTGGGATGTATGGAAAATAAATAATGTGCACTTTAATGTGCGGAGGAGTGTTTGAGCATCTTCGTTTTAAGGAAAAGACACTGAGTCACTTTACAGTAAGTTTGCCAAGGACAAAAGTGAGATCAACTTAGAAAATATTATGTCCAGTAAACATCACCACAGCACAAAAGGCATGAATTCAATTTGATTTTATATATATCACATCATGTCACAACAAAAGTTGACTCAAGACACTTTACAAAGTAAGGTCTAGACCTTACTACAAATATTATTATAAAAGAAAAAACCCAGCAAATCCCCCACGAGCAGCACTTGGCAACAGCTGGGAGGAAAAACTCCCTTTAATGGAAGAAACCTCTAACAGACCCTGGCTCTTGGTGCACGGCCTTCTGCCTCGACCTGTTGGGGTGAGTGGATAGAGGAGAGAGATAGGAAAAGAAAAGCAACAAGACACAACAAACAATCAAACGCTGGGCAAGCTGATGTGATCATCAAAAACGTAGAGCTCCAGAGGCAGGGCTACCTGCAGAAAGGTACAGGTATAATATGTAATGTGAAGTAAAACACATTAGAAAGGGATATAGTGTGAGTTAAAGAAAGTGGTTGTGTAACAGCCACCAAGGCACTGACCTTCTGTGCTTCCAGAAGTGCATGTGCTACTCTCAAGAGGGTGTTGGCCGCCAGCTATTCAAAGCATCTAGCATCTAACATCTCTTAAAAAGGAATAATAATAATAATAGTAATAAACTTTATTTATATAGCACTTTACAACTCCAAAGAGCATAAAGCGCTGCACAGTAGAACATATGTATCAACTAAAAAATACTAAAAACAATCAATCCAAAAACACAGGTTTATAAAATCCTAGCAATAAAAAGTTTCATCAAAATAAAATAGTATAGAACAACAAGTTAAACCATGTCCCTTTGGGGCAAAATTAATGGATTAAACACCAAAAGCCTGTTTAAAAAAGTGAGTTTTTGAAGTAGACTTAAAAACCGCTAGCTTGGTTATAGACCGAATCTCAGGTGGTAATGAATTCCAGAGTCTAGGACCATAGACAGCAAACGAGCCCCTTTTTTTAGATCGGGCCTGCGGAACAACTAAGGACAAGTACCCAGCGGAGCACAGGATTTGGCACGGAGCATAGAGAGATAGCAGCTCCAACAGGTAACGTGGGGCGAGGCCATGTATGGCTTTAAAGAAATAGCAGCAGCTTAAAATCAACTCTCCATTGTACTGGCAACCAAATGTAGTGAAAAAAGAACAGGGGTAATGCGTGCATACCTGGGAGTGTTCGACGACAGCCGAGCAGCCGCGTTTTGAACTACTTGAAGTTTCCGCAGCACAGACTGAGAAACACCAACGTACAGGGCATTGCAATAGTCTAATCATTAGGTAATAAAAGTGTGGACAGTTTTCTCTAAGTCTCCACGCGATAAGAAAGGCTTCACCTTCGTTAAAAGTTTCAGGTGGAAAAAACTGGTCTTGACCACGGCCCTAATCTGCTTATCGAAAGTAAAGCTGTGATCAAATATCACTCCAAGGTTTCTCACCATGTGTGTAGGTGAGGGGGCAGAGGCACCTAAGCTGGATAACACTGCGGCTGGATTGGGGCTGATAACAATATATTCAACAATATACTTTTTAATACTCCCCGCTTGGCTGGTAGAGGTGGTAGTCTGGCAGCTGTTTTTAAGCCGACCCTAAAATGTCATCCTCTCCCCTCTAAAGACTATTCCAGCTTTGAGCTACAAACTTTTATGTTAACACTGCACTGTCCTATTTTATGTGCGCTGTAGAAAGAAATTCTTGATAAAAGGATACAGTGCTATGTTATGTATTTACAAAACTGTTCAAATAACTGTTTAATCTGTTTGACCTTTGGAAAGACTTGACCTGTGCTCATGAAATGCTTGTGAGTAGGTGCAGAGGCTCAGAGCAACAGGACGTCTTGCAGATACATACTGAGATGACTAAACTGTCTGCACGAGAATAGTGTGTGGGTGTAAGATCTGATTGTCTTGGCTTCAGATCATCAACATTTATCAACATATGAAATTCTAGGATTGACATTATAATCTGCATTAGCAAATATGTCTACATGTTTATTTTCGTATGAATTGTAATAGTATCATATGCTTTATGATTTACTTGTGTTAACCATTTCATTTGCCGTAAAGAGTGTAGGAGACATGTATAAGGCTGTAAGAGTAGACAGGAAACCACAAAACAGGAAGTAGACCAGGTCTCATAGCAACGC
>NW_018128031.1:416994-418612 GCF_001952655.1 Monopterus albus | reverse complement strand
AACCACAGAGATCTGTTTAAATTTCTTAGATGCTATACTGTTACCAACAAAGGTAATAATTTATAAGTGGCTGACACACTTAAGGGCACAAATCCCCTACCATGTAGCCACTATGAAACTAATAATAAAGCTTAGAAATCAACAAACATAAGTGCTGATAGCAAATTACCCATCTCTATTAAATCAAACTGTCTTAACAGGAATGCAGAAAGCCTACTGAAATTGAGTGAATCACAGTTAATGTGACCCAGAGCTTTAGTTTTTAATTGTCTGATAAGGATATTAAGTAGCACCAACATTCACTGCATTGCGTGCTCAGACTTAGTGAAGCCCTGTGTGGTCAGTACTTTGTCAGTTTGAAGGAAGTGCTTTGTTTGCTACAGGTTTCATAATGATGACAGCCTAACGCAGGCAACCTATTTAAGCCAGTCATTTGACCAACATATAAAGTTTGCAACATTAGCTTTAGAATTATTTGTTGAGCTGGATTCTTTAATATGATTTAAAAAAAAAACATGATTTGTCTGCAAAGGAGGAACATGGATTCCTCATGGTGTGGTTAAAATCTGCTTGTTTGCTTCTGGCTCAAATCACAACAAAAGGGGGTCCTTATGATGAATTTCCACTACGAAGGCAGCCGGAAAAGCTGACCTTCAGAAGTGGTAGAAAGGGGAGACGACATGTAATGAAACAACAGAATTATATGAATGACCAGAAGAGAAATTTATCCTATCAAATAGTAGTTCTTTTTGGGTTATGCTGCACTTTTAAGACATGGACAGAGTCATGCCTCAAAAAAGGGGGAGATAAATAGAGGCAGGGACAGCATAGGCATTTTCAAACAGCATAGGAATTTTCAAACTACTCCAAAATTTTTGTGTACAATACCATTAGTAGTCCAAAATATTACACAGAGACCTGACCCATGCATAGCATCCACAACCGGCAAGGTTAGTGGGAAGACAGAATGGCACTTTTAAAGCACAATTGAGGAGAGCAATTGAGAAAAGAAATTGAGAAAAAAAATGATTTCTACCATCAGTACTCCTGCACATGTTTGTAATTCCCACAGCATTGACCTTTTGAATTAATGTATGGCAGACCTCACACTATTTCACAATTAAAACCTTTCCAGTGTCCAGATGGAGAGGCTGAAGAAGCCTTGGAAGACTATATGACATAAAATGCTAACATACAAGAAGTTGTTTGTGCTAGTTTTATTCCAGGAGGACCAGTGGAGCTGCAAATCAAAACTATGAAATCTGGAGAGGGGGTGCTACTGAAGGTGTTTAAGAGAAAAAACTGGTCCAGTCTAAGGTAGTAAGATCCATACCAGGTATTGTGAACCACACCTACAACAGTAAAAATACAATAGCAGAGAGGAAATCCTAGATTCATCTATCTGACTGGATACTGGGGACACCCTTACACATAACACAGGCAAGGGACAGTTAGCTACACACCACAGCTCCCTAAGGCACAAGCCTGACTACAAAGGGAATGATTCCCAATAGGAGAATCGTCATCTCAAAAATCAGTGAAGAAACCAACGGCCAATGGGAGCATAGGGCATGCTATAAAATATGCAGGGACAGATAGAAGAAGGGCCAGGAAACAA
>NW_018128031.1:414098-416188 GCF_001952655.1 Monopterus albus | reverse complement strand
ACCTCGACCCACTTAGCATATCCCAAGCTTTGCTTTGTCTTGGGATGTCCTGCAGAGGCCGGGGGTCACAACCTGAGATGACCACCTGGCCAGTTTAACATACTTATTAGCATCACACACAGGGGGCCTGCAACTCAGGCCACCCATTGATCAGTGCACCTCGAGATCAAGATCAGGGTGCTGGAGACACACACACACACACACACACACACACATACCTAGATTTACCATATTCCAACATGGAAGTGTGAGCTCCAGCTCACACCAAATTATCAATAGGATCACAAACTATTGAAGGTTGCACCCCTGTCCAGGGTGGAGCAGCCCAAGAAGATAAAATGTATTGTAAGAACTTAATTCAGGGTTCAGAGGATGGATGAGATTCATAATCAGATTGTAACGTTTGTACAGGAAGAAGAGATAAAGACCATGAGCGCAGTGAGGTGGCAAAAGGGGAGGCGCTCTGCTTTTCTCCATGTGATACTAAACTAGTGTCCATCCCCAGACCAACATTAGAAGCCGAGGTGAGTTATGACCGAGAGGGAGCTACACCCAAACTCCCCAATTCTGTACATTGAATGTCATACCAACATGAAAGGGTGCTTGTTCCCTGGTTGAAAAAAGGGGGAAGAAAAAGGTGCCTGTGCTTGTGACTCCTGTCGAGCCAGCCGGACCCCCTCCATCTACAGTGCCTGCTGTCATCATCCCTCTGCTGATATACACACAGCCAAGGGGGGTTGGCTGGAATGCCTCAGAGGACAAGAAGGTTTCCTGCAGGCCAAAGAGTAAGGTGCTTCCACTGTGGGAAGTGGGGGCATGTGAGAGACAGATGTCCCAAGTGGTCTCGTGGCAGATTTACCCAGGGTCAACAGGGCAACCCTAAGGCATTGGGACGTATGAACAAGGGGCAGGATCCCCCTCTTAGGTATTCATCACTGGGACAACAATAAAGACAGTGTGAGTCATGCTGACTTTTTCAAACTATTTCCCCACTGTTCCAGAGCAAGGAAAGAGACTGCTGAGCTGCAAGTGCTGATGTCTGGAATGTGACATTGTGCTTCTGGCTGCACAAAGCTAAATGACGGTGAGGGCAAAGGACAAAAAGAGAAAAGCCAAGGCCATGGTATTGGTCTGGATGTGGATAACACCTTTATAAATTTAGTTAGAACGTGAATAAATTTATTAATGATTTGTCAAGAGGCATCACTCCCTGTTTGTCAAATTCACTGCACTCTTCAATATTCTAAAACTGAGTCTAAAGTACAGTCACATATTTGGTTTAAGAAACAGAAGGTTCAAATATAATTTTCTCTTATGATAGAGAAATAGGTAGCTGTAGTGAAAGGGAGGAATAAAAGGAAAAAGCAGTGTTTTACATGTTTTGTGGTAAATATAGACTATGGGCTAAAATGTATAGGCTCAATGATTATATAACAAAACTTTATGCAGTAATATTTCAATCTTGTCTGTAATGAAAGTTGATAAAGTGGTACCTTATCTACATTATCTAAGCAGTGACCCAGGGGCAGGGACTGCAGCAGGGGTACTGCACTCTCAGGGCATTTATGTGGCTGGTGGGACAGGAAGCTGCCACTGCTGAGATCTCTTTTGGAAAATATCTTTTGGCTTTTATTAATGTTAGAGACAAGAAGCATATTGTTAAATTTGGCTTACATTACAGGAGACAAAACTTTTTTAAACACAGTCATTACTTTTGATTATACTGCAACTGCTTGGAATGAGGAGAGTTTACTTTAGCTTGGATGTGCTGGTTACCTGAGCTGGTTCAAAGTAGACTGGCTCATCAAGACATATGACATGTTTGGGTTTAACTTAACCAGCTGATGTTAAAGGGGCGGGGCTAGGAATATGCAGCAGAAAGATTGAAGAAAGAGGTCAGTGGTTTGAAACCCCAGGTTTTGGTTTCAGTATACTGTAACTTGTCTATGGTCACAGTTACCAAAAAAAATTAGATCAAGGTAAATCTATCCTCTCTTTCCTGGCACTGCTGTGAATCTTTTTGTGAACTAGTATTATAACAAAAAACTCAGTGTCTAAAGGTGAACAGAAAATACAAGCCAAGGAAGCTC
>NW_018128031.1:401932-412076 GCF_001952655.1 Monopterus albus | reverse complement strand
TTTGCATTTCCATAAGTGGGGTAAAACTATGGAATAATTTAAGTGTGGACTTAAAAAATAGTAATAGAATTGACGAGTTTAAACGTAAATATAAAGGAGTGTGTTAATCAAGATATATGCAAGAACAGGCTCAATGATTATATTTTGTAAACCATTCTTTAGTATATCAATTGTGTGATTTAAAAATGTTAACACTGTTATATTCTTTTTTAGTATAATGTGTGTGTGTGCAGAAGTGAATCATTTATTGCTTGCAAACCAATGATGGTAAGATGATGTCATGGGGTAGGACTGGATAAGTCTGACTTCTTCCTACTCCATTCAAGCATGTACTAGGTATAAGCAAATTGATATTGGATTGTGTGTAAAAATGTGTTATATCAACTGTTTTATATGCTTGAAAAAATAAATCAAATCAAATCAAAATCATGTACTGTCCTCCAGTACATTGAGGAAATGATGTGTACTGGACTATGAAAAGCATCATTGAGACTTCATGACTGTTTGTTAGCTTAAGGACTTATTTTTTAATAATGTTCAAATTTAGTCTGTATCAGATTCAAACAACTACATGTGTCAGTGACTTCTTTATTTACAGTATAATACCCCAGTTCTTTTATTAGACAGATCTGAGCAAGGAAGGAGTCCGTCTTTCTTCAAATTCCCCCTTTTGACACGATTTTTATTGTGTCAACCTAAATCAAATGTCCCTGTTGTCCTCAGATTAGACATCCAAGGAGAAGAGAGGACCCCCCTTACCACCCCCTCCAGGGAAAGCCCAGAGCTGAGTACCTAGGGAAAAATCTGAAATAATAACATAAAATAATGGCATGTAAGCTGAGTCTTCATTGCTGTGGCCCTATATATAAGCTTCGATGTGAAAGCTGATATTCTTAGCAATTATAGCATTTTTCAAACAAAAACGTGAAAATGTCTAAACAACATATAGCAAACAATCATTGGTTAATCATAACATTTGCAGGAGGAATCCATTATGCTGGAGACTAAAGATCTTCTTCCAGTATCACACATTTATCATAAAATTCTACTCAATAATCAAAATCAATCACACACCTATGAGTCCACACCACCTACATGTATGCAAGAATATATTTGGGTATGTGTTAACCCTTAGCAATAATATGTAGGGAGATCACGGTCTTCTTCCCCGTCGAAGGGGTCCTCTTCAATCTCAGACTCACCGGGCTCAGTGAGTGAGATCATTGGCATGGTTTCCCATAGAGAGTGGTATTGAACCATCTCATAGGCAGGAGTCAAGGGATATCTATTATCAATGGCAGTGGTGATACACTTTAGACACAGATGCCTAATGTGGGGGAAGCAGTGCATCCACACAGGGTCAGCAAAGTAACTGCTGCCACAAAAGATGTAAACAAAGAAATCAATAAATTTTTCCACTTGCCAAAAATTTTAACAAACCAATCATCAATGTAATTTTTAATTTCTGAATGGTCAGCCATCTCTTCTGAATAAGATTTTTAACCCTGTCAGGGCCCTAGCAATGGAGCCATCAGGAGCAGTGTTATTAGGAATGTAAGTACAACACTGTTGCCCAATCATAGTACAAACACCCCCTTTTTCATTCAGAATGTAGTCTAATGCCAAACCGTTCTGATGCGACATCAGAGAAGTGGCTGCCAGTTGCTCCTGAAACCCAACAACTAAATCTCTGGTAAGATTAATGAGATTAGTAAGACTCTGAACACTAAAATGGATATAGGATATAGGACAGTATACAAATGTATTTATCAACCCGTCTTAATTGCTCTTGCTGTGGCCACACAGAGCAGTCAAGAATGTCACATGCATCTACCATTAAAGTAGAAGTTTTACCCAAATTAAAAAACCAACTCGGGTGAAATCAGGACATTAGCTCTTTTCTCACGGTGTATGTGGGACCTTGTTTCCCACCACAATATGGGTACCACTATAACTAGCCTAATGAGGCCCAGTACACGTCTCTTCTGAATAAGATTTTTAACCCTGTCAGGGCCCTAGCAATGGAGCCATCAGGAGCAGTGTTATTAGGAATGTAAGTACAACACTGTTGCCCAATCATAGTACAAACACCCCCTTTTTCATTCAGAATGTAGTCTAATGCCAAACCGTTCTGATGCGACATCTCCAGCTGGATCCTCAGCTGGAGAACAATGTGTCTTACGGCTCTGGTAAGATTAATGAGATTAGTAAGACTCTGAACACTAAAATGGATATAGGATATAGGACAGTATACAAATGTATTTATCAACCCGTCTTAATTGCTCTTGCTGTGGCCACACAGAGCAGTCAAGAATGTCACATGCATCTACCATTAAAGTAGAAGTTTTACCCAAATTAAAAAACCAACTCGGGTGAAATCAGGACATTAGCTCTTTTCTCACGGTGTATGTGGGACCTTGTTTCCCACCACAATATGGGTACCACTATAACTAGCCTAATGAGGCCCAGTACACGGAGAACTACACCAGGACGATTGCCTAAACTTGCCAGACTAGGCATTTTGTCTGCTGTCCCTGTCAACATTTTGTTCTCTGATAAATATTACACCAGTGTAGATCCTCTTCTAACTGTGGCTCTGGTTCTACAGGATTGTATATCAACTCAGGTAATGAGGTTCTTAAATCAGCCTTAACCTCATTCACTGTCCGTCCAGCTGGATCCTCAGCTGGAGAACAATGTGTCTTACGGTCCAGTTACTTAACTTGTTCTCAGTGAGCCACAGTTTAACCCAGTGTGTGGTAGTTTCTGCTACCTTATAAGGTCCTTTCCAGTGTAGTTCTGACCAGTGAAGTTTATGCACCTTTTGATAGACCCAGCTGTCCACTGCAACATTATCGTGATTCCCAGTGGTATTTGCCATCAATTCTACCTCCGGTAACATGCTCATGTCTTGAAGGCTAAAAGGAGTGTAGGTTTGTGTTATGGACTGAAGCAATGGCAGCTGATGTGAGGTAGTGTCCAAACAATCATGGATATTCCCTCGCCCTCTCTGCATATGTTGTGATGAGAAATCATGCACTGTACCATCCTAGCTGGAATCACTACCGTGAGACATTGCCGGTACTGAAACATCACAAAGGTGCCTATCTTCCTCCTCTGCGGCAGAGGCAGAGGCACATGCGCTGACAACTGGAGTTGTGAACCAGTCTAAGTAAATCAGCCTTAACCTCATTCACTGTCCGTCCAGCTGGATCCTCAGCTGGAGAACAATGTGTCTTACGGTCCAGTTACTTAACTTGTTCTCAGTGAGCCACAGTTTAACCCAGTGTGTGGTAGTTTCTGCTACCTTATAAGGTCCTTTCCAGTGTAGTTCTGACCAGTGAAGTTTATGCACCTTTTGATAGACCCAGCTGTCCACTGCAACATTATCGTGATTCCCAGTGGTATTTGCCATCAATTCTACCTCCGGTAACATGCTCATGTCTTGAAGGCTAAAAGGAGTGTAGGTTTGTGTTATGGACTGAAGCAATGGCAGCTGATGTGAGGTAGTGTCCAAACAATCATGGATATTCCCTCGCCCTCTCTGCATATGTTGTGATGAGAAATCATGCACTGTACCATCCTAGCTGGAATCACTACCGTGAGACATTGCCGGTACTGAAACATCACAAAGGTGCCTATCTTCCTCCTCTGCGGCAGAGGCAGAGGCACATGCGCTGACAACTGGAGTTGTGAACCAGTCTAAGCAGCCAGATTTTAACTCATTAAGATAAGTCTGTCAGTTTTACCTCCTGGACATGATACTGTGTGCAAAATTCCTCCCTGTACAAGCACCAGGGGCGCTATGCCCTGTGGCATCTGTCTTGATAAGCCACTCTTTAATATAAACTTCTGCTCTCCACGTGGAGATTGTGGGGAAGACGGCTGTGTGTGTATGATCTGCACCTTGTAATCAGAGCTAGAATATGCAGCTGGCACTGGAATGTCTGTGTCTGGTTGTATAACAGTGCCACTCGGAGAATTAACTTCAAGTGGCATTTGTGACTTGCATGAACTGGCAGAAGGACACTGAGAACACTTGAAATTTCCTAAAAAAAACATGTACAACCAGCAAGAAAACTCTCAGCTTGTTTTAATCTGGCTTCAACTGTATTCCTTATCAAAGAGGTACAGATACTGGTTTGTTGTTTAGCTTTCTCAACAGCAAGAGAGGCTTGCTTCAAAAATAGTCCTATAGCATCCCCTTGAAGGGGAGGACTGTCACTGTCCCCAAACATCCCTTTTCTTTTTGCATCTGCAGGGCCCATGCAATAAACTGTTTTTTCTACATTATCCTGCTTATCTTTAGGAACCGTATTTAACCATTTAAACAAAACTCTATAGTGTACTAACCCCAAAGTGTCAGGTTTACACATTCTCCACTCTTGAACAACGTTTGCAGACATATTGAAAATTATGCACACATAACTGGCGTTTCAGCTAGAATGGTCGCTGACCAGAATTATTGATTCGGCCATGAAACTTCTACACCAGAACTAGCTTTTGATGCACGTGACCGCTGGGGGTTCGCCCAATCAACAGTTCTGTTTTAATTCCACTGAATAAGCCGTCACCCTAAATTCTATAATACAGTTTCCCCATAGGCTATGCCCAGCCCCCGGAACCAAAAACAGCTCTGCCCATTTCACACTGAATTCTCCCAGTAGCACTTGTTGCTATGGGATACACATGTGACAGTGTTCAACAGCCTTCGTGCAGAAAATCCACCCACAAGGTATGAAAAATAAAAAATATTTCATTAATGCCCTCATTTATCATTTAAGAGTTAGCAGTGATTGTCTTACAAATATTTAGACGTTCAGAAATGTGCTCCACTTGGAGAAGGCTCCTCCTGCCACTTCCGCCTCACAGCAAACCAGTTTTCCCATCGAAGCAAAAAATCCTAATACTTTAGGAGACATCCGTCAACATTTGTGGCTATCCACTTATTAACATGGATTTTACGTCTCTGATAGTCATCAATTTTTGTAACTAGGGCACTTATTTTTCTGTCCCTCAAATGAGAATATGTGCTTGCAACCTTACGTGTGGCAAAAACAACGATCAACACATTTCAAAATAAAAGTGTTATCTTACCCTTATCTTACTAGTAATCGTTCAAATTTTAAATCGGGAATTTACAGTCCACACAGATCAACTAAACTGTGTAAAATCCAATATGCAGGAATTCTGTACAAAAGGCTCCTGCTCACCTGTTATTATTGCCGGCAAATGTTGATCGGTGAGTCCGTTCACTCCCGACTGGAGTACAGCTCAGAATTCAGCCAATTCCAAAGGTCATGGCACCAAGTTGTAATACCCCAGTTCTTTTATTGGACAGATCTGAGTAAGGAAGGAGTCCGTCTTTCTTCATTTTAGTGCTGATTTATTTAAAGCCACAAATAAAATTACAAGAGACAACCCGGGTGGCTCCCTCCTTCAGACAAGCTGCTGGAGAAGAGGAGTCCCAGAAACACAGACCCTAATACTTTTATAAGTTTTTGGGCTAACCCCTTACACAGACAGATATAAAAACATCACGAGCTGGAGACAGTCCGGCGTCTCCTTCTCTTATCTAGAGCTCCAGCTGCATGGAGCCGCTGGCCATAACAAAATGAAGAATTCCATGTGTGTGTGTTGTTACGTGGTGTGTAACTAATTCTAACATAGGATGTATACAAGAAAACAATTGGTGTCAAGGTACACTTTTCAGAATCAACATTGTCTTCTAACCTTGAAGTAAAGCAGACTGGAGCAGACTTTGAATCTTACTAAATTGCATTACTAATACATTTGATTCAACACATGAATGCCTAATAATTATCTGACTGATTTATTAATTTCTAACAACAGTTAACATTTCTAATAATTTTTATGTTTAATGTAGCACAACAAACAAGAATTTTACAAAATAATTTCTACACAATGCCTTGTTATAACATCCAAGCTCAAAAATGAACTTCTACAGTATGTAGTGCATAAAAAATATTAATTATATATCATATTCAGATCTACTCACTTTTATGTGTATAACAAAAATTGTCTCCAGACACTTTACAAACTAAGGTCTAGGGGTAGCTGTGGCTCAGGAGGTAGAGCAGGTCGTTTCCTAACCAGAGGATTAGTGGTGCAATTCCTGGCTTGTCCAGTCAACATGTCGAAGTGTCCTTGAGCGAGACACTGAACCCCCAGTTGCTCCTGGTGATGACACCAGTGTGTGAATGTGTGAGTGTTTGGGAGTGTGAATGGGTGAATGGCCGAGTAGTGTGAAAGTGCTTTGAGTGTGCTGCATAGAAACGCGCTATACAAGTATAAGACCATTTAGATATTATTATAGAGGAGAAACCCAACAAATCCCCCTTGAGCAAGCACTTAGCAACAGTGGGGAGGAAAAACTCCCTTTAACTGTAGAAACCTCCGACAGACCCCGGCTCTTGGTGGGCGGCCTTCTGCCTCAACCGGTTGGGGTGAGTGGATAGAGGAGAGAAAGAAGCAAAGAAAAGCAACAGGACACAACAACAAACAAGGCTTTTTAGGGAATTGTTGAGACATCCTGATAGTAAAGTGGTACAATAGACCAGCCTGGAAGTAACAAATGCATGGACCAATTTTTCAGCATCACTTTGAGACAGGATGCTCCTGATTTTGGTGAAAGGTGAAAGAAGGCAGTTCTAGAGACTTGGTTTATGTGTGATTTACAGTAGCACTGGAGGTCAGAGCTATGTCATCTAGACTAACTATATGGCTAGACAGCAGGTTTCTAAGGTTTTCAGGCCCAAGTACAACAACTTCACTTTTTTTGGAATTTAAAAGTAAGAAATTACAAGTCATCCAGGCCTTTATGTCTTTAAGACATGTATGAAGTTTGACCAATCAATTTGATTCATCTGGGTTCATAGATAAATATAACTGAGTATCATCTGCACAGAAATGGAAATTTATGCTGTTTGCTGATAATATTGCCTAAAGGGAGCATGTATAAAGTGAAGAGAACTGGACCTAACACAGAGCCCTGTGAAATGCCATGACTAACTTTAGTCTGCATTGATGATTCATCTTTAACATGATCAAACTGGAATCTATCTGATAAATAAGATTTGAACAAACTTAGTGCTGTTCCTTTAATCCCAAAAAGTCTCAGTAATAAGATGCTGTTATCAATAGTGTCAAAATCAGCACTGAGATCTAAGAGGACTAGTATGGAGACAACTCCTTTGTCTGAGGCTAGGAGGAGATCATTGGTGACTTTCACCAGTGCAGTGTCTGTACTATGATGGACTCTAAATCCTGACTGAAAATCCTCAGACAAATCATTCTTGTGCAAGTGGTCACATAACTGCTTAGCAACAGCTTTTTCAAGGATTTTAGAAATAAAGGGGAGATTGGATTTCGGTTATATTTAACTAGAACACCTGGGTCAAGAGTAGGCTTTTTGAGTAGAGTTTTACATTAATTCACAGCATTTGCAACATAACTTTAACAGTGCAACTACTAACTACAGAGTACACCATCTAGACTGTTTTGGATAATGCAAATTAGCCACCATTGTGATGAGGTAATTTTGAAAACACCCTGGACTGCCACTACTTTTTCAATAATGTTTGTGGGGGCAAAACAAAGCCTTATGCTCACAGAGGAACTGCCCTGTGATCAGAGCCTCCACCAAGAGTGACTGGTCTTCTTAGCCATTGTCAATAAGGGTTCAATCAGCTACATGACCATATGGCCAACAATACATGTCAACAACAACATAGGAAGATGCATGAGTCTCAGTTACATCAGGTTTCATTCCATATATTTAGACTTGCCTCAGTATTCTCAAGTTTCATTCTATTTTCTCATGACTAATCATGGGTTGTACTTTTCTGGGCTTGTTTCTAAAGCACAGTTGCTTATTTATACTTGCTCCCTATCTTTTATCTCTCTCCGCTGCAGTTTTGCCCTGTTGCAGGATCCATCCACAACCCCATTCTCTCCTCTTCTCAAGATCTGCAGACACAATGTTAGATACCACATATCCAACCATCACTAACATTAGGTCATACTTAATTCTTACAACACAGGTAGGATAAGGATAATCATCTTTATTGGCCAAGTATGGTACACACAAGGAATTTGTTTTCATTACAGATCCAATGGCAGCCATCTGTGGCGCCACCTCAACCAATGGCTCTAACCATTGGGGGCAACGAGGGGTTCAGTGTCTTGCCCAAGGACACTTCGACACATGGAATGCCGGCACTGAGTTTTGAACCGTCAACCTTTTGGTGGGGAGACGACTGCTTTACCCACCACACCACTGGTGTCCTTAGCTCCCTGCATGTTCTGCTATTACGAACATTTTTTAGCATTTGCTAAGTATCCTAAACATGATAATCAAAACATGAAGTGGACTCTGAAAACATTAACTCAAGCACATTATTAAACAAGTTAAATTAGTCTCTGTTTCTCAAAAACCACATTATTTTCCATACATTTTCAATACATTCATATTAGTGTCAGTGAGTATACATGCTAGTGAGTTAATCATGGCTACAGCAAAACCAAGTAGACGGCACCTTCAAGTACATGTGGCTGCTCACTCAATGTTTCTTTCATCATTCACTCGTCATTCACCAGAAACATCGTAATATCAGTACACAGTACTTCTCCAAGCCAGCTGTATATTACTACTAATCTGGGTAAAGTAATAAAGAGAATTGAGTAGAAGCAGCATGTCATCTGCTTCATGAGCTGGAATGACACTTACACTTACTTGCCGAGAACGCCAGCTCATTGCTGACTACGTACTGACAAGAATGGATTCTGAAGGACAGAATCATCATTAACATTAAAACTGGGATATTGAAGGCAAAACACAAATAAATACATATCCATGTTTCAACTCTTCAATTGTTTCATCAGTCATCTCATATGTGGGAGCTTTGGTTTGTATGCTGTTGTTACAGAACAGAGCTGTGTGATCTGTGTGTGCCAACCAATTTATTTTGAAAGAAAATGTGCACATTGCAGATACTAAAGCCTCTTTCTCTTTTGGCAGCCCCCCAGCTGGTGGTGCCCCAGGTGACCACCTATGTGAATTATGGCTAAAAACAACCCTAGGCAGCAGGTGAAAAACGCAGGCAGCAGGCAACAGACAGGTTTACAGGTCAGATAAAAAACAGGAAGTGCTCAAGCAAAACAAAAGAGAAGCTACACTGAACGGGGTGTTGGACATATTGGGGCCTAATAAGATGGAAAATGACAGGTATGGTTATAGAGTAGGGTCAGGTGATGGTTTGAGTTGGAAACTTAAGATGGGTGACTAATGGTTAGGACAGCTGTCACCAAGGCATCTATCTGATGGCTTATTGCAGGCCATGTTGCATATCGTTTCTGGAGTAGTTTACACTATGGCAAAACACTTTAAATATATAGTTGGTGTAATATAATATGACAGTTTCCTTCAAATTTTTTATGTATTCGGCAACTGTATTTTCAGCCTCTAGTTAGAATTTGATAAACGTCATCGTTTGACACACTTCCATGTTGCTGGTTTGACAAACTGTACACTGACTATTTTGAGGAAAGATAACCAGTAGCTACATTTTGAATAGAGTTTACAGTAAATGAGGCAATGTAATATGAGATGACAATGCTGTACCAGTGCATCAGATACCTGCATCTTCCATGTGTATATTGCAATGCGTTTGCAATCTGTCCTCAGTCTTGCTTGTTACTAAGATTCCCAAAGGAAACAATAGTATTGTTAATGGAGAAAACATGACTTCTTGTGTTTGTAATATGAGAATATCAAGTAGATGGTGCTCAGTAGTGTCTCATTCAGCCCTTCTTCTGTGTCATACTTACAAAATCCATTTGACATTTTTTGTGTGGGGAAGTGTTCAGTTCCTCAAGGTATGAATTAAATCTACTTTGATATCTTTGATATAAAACTTGAGCTGTATTTATATTTGCTAACTGGTGGAAACTGCGCTGTAGCCTACTGTTCTCTGCTGTTTTTTCTGACTGCAGCTAATCAGATGGTGCACAGTGAGTGTACATATTGGAGAACTGCCACCTCCAACTTGGCCCCACAGAGGGGAAAGAGCAATCTCACAGGCTCTCCTCCCTCTGCCCCCACAACTGTCACCACCACCTCACC
>NW_018128031.1:399052-401763 GCF_001952655.1 Monopterus albus | reverse complement strand
CCCCACAACTGTCACCACCACCCCACCACTTGCCTTATCCACCACTGTGGTACCAAGCCACCAGAGTGGAAAATTGTCTTATCATTTAATTTCCAAAAAAATACAAATAAAAAAGAAAGAAAAGAAAAGGGGGAAAAAATCATTGTTTCCACAGGATTAATCTTTTGGCTTTGCTCCACTTAAATTGAAAGCTCAGCAAAATGAAGCAGGCTGTATCTGTATCTTCAATCTGGGAATCAGTTTGAAATATCACGAAGATGAATAATGATCAGCTTTTCAGTCTGCAGGTTACCATTTACTTTGTGGGAGCCATAAATTACCCCAGCTGAAGGCTGCAAGGTACTTTGCTGAGATATTATTCGGTGGGACATTTTTTGCTTCTAACAGGACAGTATGCCAGTGTCTTCCCTTCACCTTTTAGATGAACCCAAACACAAGCTTTTGTTAAACAGAATGCAAAAGAATCTTCCTTCTCCTGTTTAAATGGCTAATGAACAAATATAGGTTCAAACATAAGAGATGAAATTGTGCCATTACATTTCTTCTTCTACTTTCAGCTGTTCCCATTAGGGGTCGCCACAGTGCAGTTGCCACCCAAATGACAATGTGCACGCTAAAACTTGACACGTTTTATGCCGGATGCCTGACTAATTTTAGAGTCACCAATCAACCTAAGCTGCATGTTTTTGGACTGTGGGAGGAAACCGGAGCACCCGGAGAAAACCCACGCAGGCACAGGGAGAACATGCAAACTCTGCACAGAAAAGCACTGGGTTGGCCAGAGCTCAAACCCGGAACCTTTTTGCTGTGAGGCGACAGTGCTAACCACGGTGCCACTGTGCTGCCCCACATTCTAGGAGTTTACGTGAGATTACTTCACAGGCAGTAATAGAGAACTACTGTATACAGTATATGAGACAGAAATCCCACCACAAAATGAAACTGTGGCAACATACAGCATTTTTATTCTCAAACTTCACTTAAGTATGTGGGAACAATCAGATTACTTTGTTATACTGTCACATGCACAAAAAATAGGTCAAGCAGAGCTAGTCTAATATTCGTGTATAAAAGGCCCATTACACTCTGATGTGCAAAGATTCCATTTGAAATTTAAAAAATGCAAGCTTTTCTCTGTCTATTGTACTGTACCCACTCCTCACGATGACACAATACATCATATGATCTGTTCTAACACACATAAGTTCTTTGTGCAGTATTTCCTCACCACACACTTTTCTGGTCTCAGAGGTCTGTGTCAAATAATTTTTATAACTTTCAGAAACAGACAACAGGTGAGTTCTACAATTGTCCAACATGTATATTATTCCTAGATATATTGGACTACTATAGCCACTATTTGTGCATGTCCTTTCACAGAATATTGTTTAGTTCCTGGTGCTCCTTACATTTGGGAACTGTTTTGTCAAAAATGTCTCTAGTTGCCATCTGATCTCTCTCAGCAGAGGAGAGCTTAGGTGAAGTTGTGTAGCCCGTGCAAAGCTCAAGTTAGAGGACATTACTGACTGCCAGTCACCCTGTGTGGGCCCCTTTAGGCTCATTAAAAGGAATGTATTTGATTCTGACAGACACAACCTAGCATCTGGCTAGATCAATCAATTTGTACAAGCAACAGCAGGCTCTTAAAAGACACATTTAATGAAAACACAAATAGGTGTAGATGGAGGAAGACATTCATTGAAGCGTAGGACAGGGATTAGATGGTTCATTTCAGCCATGGAGAGTAGGGAGAAGAGTCTTACTTACTGACCGTTCAGAAATGGCTCATATACTGAGCCTATTGATGACCCAGGTTATGTAGGTTAGCTGAAATGAAAGGTTAAACTATTCACATGAAGTGCTATGTGAGATCACTTATACAGTAGATAGATACTCTATGTGTCTTGGCTTAATTGAACCAACACAAGACACAAAAACATATTACTAAAGGAGAGCAAAAATAAGTGTAGTGGCTGTACCTAACAAAACAAACACACAGTTAAAAAATATTGCACACACAATTTTTGTATTAGGTTACACTTAATGTAAAAACTAATATATACTTGTACTCACATGGTCATCTCACACACACTAGCAAGTGTCTGGTCTCTGTCTTGTTCAGCTCAACATGTCTGTCAACATCCGGTGAATACAATCACCTTAGCAGACAATATCCCACAATTGGTGTGGACATGAAACTTTTACAGGTCTATCAGTTGATATTTTGTGCTAAGATGACATTTTAAGGGATATTTTACCTTAAAGTGCCCACAACATGCTCATTTTGCTCATTTCCAGCAATTTAATGTTTAATCTTGGGTACCTCTAGATTAGTTTTGCTCACTATACTCAGCAGTGTAGTCCTACAAGTTCCTGGGTTCCACAGTCTCTCGGGAAATGGTCACAATTGTTGGAACATTTTGAATTGGTTCCACCAAATAAGGTAAATTATATTTCCAAGATGTAAGCCTTAATGTCAAGATGTTTTTGCAGATTCTCAGTCATCCAGGTCATAGTAAACTGAAAAAACTTTAGAAAAAATCAACTGGACATAGATTTCTAGATCGAAGACGTTTCACCTCTCATCCAAGAGGCTTCATCAGTTCTGACTGACTGGTGTTGAGCCGGAGATAATTATCCCCCTCGGTGATGTTTCAGTCCTTTGAAGGCCAACAATGTCCCTTAACAACTGAGTAGTTGCAGCCCAGTAA
>NW_018128031.1:382895-384022 GCF_001952655.1 Monopterus albus | reverse complement strand
GTACACACTTAGCTCAGCCTTACATCCTTACACAACTAACCCAAATAATATCTATATGAACTACATACTGTTCTATTACATATCACCTCTGGAGCCTTGTTTTATTGCTAACCACTACACGTTCACTGTTTACTTCTCTCCAGTCTCAACCTCAAATGCCACAAGATACACCAACCCAGACAAGGGAGATTTCTCCAAACATGGGACCCTTGGTGGTTGTTAAAAATGGCCTCTTGCAAACTGCCCCCTTCCCTGGTAACAATGCTTCTCAGAATGAGACAGCCAAATATTTAAATGAAGTAGCAGCTTGTAGTACAAACCCCTTTGTTTCTGTCAGGTCCGCTCGGCATGTACTTCTCATACCTTTAGTTCCCTTTAGTTACCTTTCATAACTTTATCTTACTTGTTTATGCATATTACAGTTGTATTGATGATTGTCCAGAACTATTGAGCTTTGGTTATTCTTAATACATTTGTTTCCCTTGCTTATATATCTTACAGCTGTAATGAAGCAGAATCTGCTTACTTTGAATGCTGTAAGTTCTGTGTAGAGACTAGATGTCTGCATCTCTTTGAGACCAGACAGCCTATTTACATTTTAGCAAAGGCCTATTTTACACTCACACCTCAACCAACTTAGCACATCCCAAGCTTTGCTTTGTCTTGGGATGTCCTGCAGAGGCCAGGGGCTCACCACCCGAGAGACACACACAGACACACACACACAGACACATACCTAGATTTACCACATTTCAACATGGAAGTGCGAGCTCCGGCTAACACCAAATGACCAATAGGATCACAAACTATTGAAGGTTGCACCTCTGTCCAGGGCGGAGCAGCCCAAGAAGATAAAATGTATTGTAAGACCTTAATTCAGGGTCAGTGGATGGAACTCCTGCAGGAGCTCTATCTCTCTGATCCCAGTGCTGTAAGGCCTACCTGTGATCAGACATTCAGTAAACTTTCTGCTGATTTTAAACAGTCCTCTCCTGTTGTCACTTCTCGTGCTTCCAACAAAAGAATTGGGTTAATTTCTAACAAAGTAATTTGTAACACTGTTTTAA
The DNA here is from genome assembly GCF_001952655.1 of Monopterus albus. NCBI lineage: Eukaryota > Metazoa > Chordata > Actinopteri > Synbranchiformes > Synbranchidae > Monopterus > Monopterus albus. Next base: position 382,955 of record NW_018128031.1, on the reverse strand, counting down.
TATTCAATAAATAATAATGTAATAAAAGTACCAAGAGCAAATTGGTGTACAGGTATTTGA
>NW_018128031.1:378509-381900 GCF_001952655.1 Monopterus albus | reverse complement strand
CCCTACAGATTCCTCACTAAAATTAGTACAACATGAGGCCTTGTGTGAATATGTACAAACACTGAATAACACTTTGATGAGCATCTCTCAACAGATGACACCAAGGAACAGGACACCACTGCACCTGTCGTAGCAGTGGGAAGCTGGGTCTACAGAAAAATCACCAAACTCAAATTGTTTTTCTCCTAGGTAGAAGGGACCATACAAGGTATCAGAGATAACCACACATTGTGTGAAGGTGTGGTTAACAGAGAACAGACTTAGTAACTGGATCCACAGAACTCATTGTGTCAGGTCCGCTCAGCGCGACCTGCCTCTCTTCCGCCTTTCTCACCTCTGCTCTCTCGATCCTACGGGATCTGCACCTCAGCTGTGTTGCTTTCAGTAATTAGCAACTCGTTTGTCGGTGCGCACAGCTGGGGTGCATGATTACCTTCCTCCTTATTTATACCTCTGGCAGACACTCCGTCGTCACCGGAGCATTAACTAACTTAACATAATTTGCATACCCCATAACTGACCTATACTTGTGGTATGTGGCACATCGTTTGACTTCCACGCTGACAGTTCCTGTGCTGTGGATCTCAATTTGTACGTAAATGGACTGGACTGTAGTTTATATAGCACTTTCTCACAGTGTGTTGCACTGGCCAAAGCGCTTTACAGAAGATCGTACACCATTCACCCATTCACACACAACATTCACACACCGATGACGACAGGCTGCCATGCACCGGCGCTAGTCAAGCCACCGGGAACAATTCGGGGTTCAGTGTCTTGCTCAGGGACACTTACAGTGCCTTGTGAAAGTATTCGGCCCCCTTGAACTTTGCGACCTTTTGCCACATTTCAGGCTTCAAACATAAAGATATAAAACTGTAATTTTTTGTGAAGAATCAACAACAAGTGGGACACAATCATGAAGTGGAACAAAATTTATTGGATATTTCAAACTTTTTTAACAAATAAAAAACTGAAAAATTGGGCGTGCAAAATTATTCAGCCCCCTTAAGTTAATACTTTGTAGCGCCACCTTTTGCTGCGATTACAGCTGTAAATCGCTTGGGGTATGTCTCTATCAGTTTTGCACATCGAGAGACTGAAATTTTTGCCCATTCCTCCTTGCAAAACAGCTCGAGCTCAGTGAGGTTGGATGAAGAGCATTTGTGAACAGCAGTTTTCAGTTCTTTCCACAGATTCACGATTGGATTCAGGTCTGGACTTTGACTTGGCCATTCTAACACCTGGATATGTTTATTTGTGAACCATTCCATTGTAGAATTTGCTTTATGTTTTGGATCATTGTCTTGTTGGAAGACAAATCGCAGTCCCAGTCTCAGGTCTTTTGCAGACTCCATCAGGTTTCCTTCCAGAATGGTCCTGTATTTGGCTCCATCCATCTTCCCATCAATTTTAACCACCTTCCCTGTCCCTGCTGAAGAAAAGCAGGCCCAAACCACGATGCTGCCACCACCATGTTTGACAGTGGGGATGGTGTGTTCAGGGTGATGAGCTGTGTTGCTTTTACGCCAAACATAACATTTTGCATTGTTGCCAAAAAGTTCGATTTTGGTTTCATCTGACCAGAGCACCTTCTTCCACATGTTTGGTGCGTCTCCCAGGTGGCTTGTGGCAAACTTTAAACAACACTTTTTATGGATATCTTTAAGAAATGGCTTTCTTCTTGCCACTCTTCCATAAAGGCCAGATTTGTGCAGTATACGACTGATTGTTGTCCTATGGACAGAGTCTCCCACCTCAGCTGTAGATCTCTGCAGTTCATCCAGAGTGATCATGGGCCTCTTGGCTGCATCTCTGATCAGTCTTCTCCTTGTATGAGCTGAAAGTTTAGAGGGACGGCCAGGTTGGCAAAAGGTCGCAAAGTTCAAGGGGGCCGAATACTTTTGCAAAGCACTGTAGGCATGCGGGGAGACCGGGAGTCAAACCACCAACTTGCTGGTCAGGAGACGACTGCCCTACCTCATGAGCCACAGCCACCCCACGTAGATTAAATGTGTTGTGTTATTCGTCTCTAGACGTCCACGCTGACAGTTCCCGTGCTGTGGATCTCATTTTGTACGTTGGTTACTGGTTTTTGTGTTACACGCGTTGTCCACACTGACAGTTCCTGTGCTGTGGATGTCCTTTTTCATTCACCAAACCTCCTGGGTAGTTTGTCTATTCCCTTGTCCGTCCTGTTCCTCCCACTCTCCTGTTTTTTTGCCGTTAGCCTGTCTTCTCCCCTGGTCGTCCTGTTCTCCTCAGCCGTATTTGCTCAGCCCTGGTTGTATGTGTTCCTTGACTCAGTTCCTTTTTGTAATCCCACCAATAAACCGCCTGTTTTTTTTTTACCAGCACCTGGGTCAGCACTCTTGAGTCCAACCTCAGTTCTCCCTCACCCTCCTTGTGCACATGACCCGACTGACAGGGCCCTGACTGAGGTTCAGACTGACTCAAGAACCTCTCAGATTACTAACTCTGAACTAACACAACAATACTAATTCTAGCCTAACTTAACCAGAACAGCAAGCACTTATATCTGTTATAATCAGTAAAGATTTGTAAATTACACCCGGGATGCTTTTAAAGACACTGCAGAAAAATTAGGCCTCACCACTTTAATGGCATAGTAAAACAGAATGACTCTAGATATGTTATTAGCTAAGGAAGGAGGATTGTGTAAGATCATAGGCATTCATTGTTGTACCTTCATCCCTAATAATACTGCACCAGATCGAAGCATCACCAAGGCCTTAGAGGGTCTTGTTAGATATTAGTAAATCAGTTAGATAATTGTTTGACATTAATGTGTTGAATCAGATGTGTTAGTAATGCAGTTTAGTAAGATTTAAATTCTCTAGTTTGTTTTGTTTCAAGGTTAGCAGACAGAATGTTGATTCTGAAAACTGACCTTACTTATATTGGTACTTATGACACCAATTCTTTTCCTGTATTAATCTTGTATTAGAAATCATGTGATTTGTTTGCTTTCACGTATCAGGAACAACAACTTGCCTACCGGCGGTTGCCGCAGGGTTTTATTGACTCCCCCTCCATCTTTAACCACATTTTGGGACAAAACTTGAAGGATTTCTCACTTCCACCTGGGGTCACTTTGTTACAATATGTTGATGACCTTTTGTTAGCAGCTCCTGACTCAGGAACCACTGGCTCCTTGCTGTCACATTTAGCCAGGAATGGCTTCAAGGTCTCCAAGGACAAACTGCAGACTGGGAGACCTTGAGTCTCCTGTCTGGGACATGTAGTGTCTGCTTCTGGCCTGCATATGACTGAGTCACAAAAAACTGATATTCTCTCACATTCTAAGCCCACCACTGTTAAGACCATGATGCAGTTCTTAGGGCTTATTAATTACAGTGTTAGAATTGGG
>NW_018128031.1:373958-377586 GCF_001952655.1 Monopterus albus | reverse complement strand
GGCCTTGTGGCACCTCTCCGTGCCATGCTCACAGAGGCGGGCTATAAGAACTAAGGTTCTACTTTGTTGTGGACTCCACAAGCGGAGGAGGTTTTTGTTGCCATTAAACAGGCTTTGGCACACGCATGTGCTTTGCATGCACCTGACTACTCCCAGCCTTTTCATTTGGATGTTGATGAAAAGCACGGCACTGTGAATGCCATCCTATTTCAAAAGGGGGAGGAAAGTAGAGGACACAACTGAAAGGTGTTGATGTACTACAGCTCTAAGTTGGACAATGTTGAAAAGGGACATCCAACTTGTGTGAGACATGTCACTGCAATCGGTTGAGCGATACTGAAAACCTCACATATTACAATGGGTTATCAAACTGTTGTACACACCACACATGGTGTCAGGGCATTTCTGGATTCCAAAGCTTTCACATTGTCTGCACATCGGACCCAGAACTTAGAACAGCTATTGAACCAGGCTCACATACAGTTTACGAGGGAACAAACATGGCTACGCAGATGGTCACTGAGCAGGAACATGATTGCATGAGCAAAACAGACATACTGTAGAGATGAGACTGCATGAGAACCTGTATAAGGAACCTCTACCTAATGCAGAGGTAACACTGTACTGTGATGGTCACAGTCATCAGACTGCCACTGTCAGTCTAGTTGCTTCATACACTGTGGTCGAGGACACAACGGCTGGCTTAAGAGTACTGCAAGCTGATGTGATTCCACAGCCAAGTTCAGCCCAGATGGCTGAGCTGATTGCTCTGATAAAGGCATGTCGGCTGTCCAAAGGCAAAGTTGTAAATATCTACACAGATTCTGCGTACGCGGTACAGACAGTACATGTAGACTTGTGCCACTGGAGAAGAAAAGGTTTTGTGACTTCAACTGGCTATCCAGTAGAACACTTGCAGCCATTACTGGAATTATATCAAGCGTTGTTGCTACCAAAGCAGGTGGCAATCATTAAGTGCAAAAGACATCAGAAAACAGAGACTCAGATAAACAGAGGTAATAATGCAGTTGATTTCACTGCCAAGGTAGCAGCTGGATATCAGGTAGCTCAGGGAGCTATGAAAGGGATCCAAAACCTAAGGGGTCAGAACTTTGGAAGCTCAGTACAGACAGGATCCGGACCTAAGGGGTCAGAGTTTAAGGAGCCTAGTACAGGTAATCAGGACCTAGGAGCTAAACAGATGAGTCAAGACCCTGCAAAAGGGGGTCACGTTCATGAGACAGAGTTGAGCTTGCAGACTATTAGAGAAATACAGAATAAAGCTGCTCCTACTGAAAAGCAGGTGTGGCTAGGCAAAAGGATGTCTAAGGATCAGACAGGACTGTAGAGAAACCACAAAGGTAAAATAGTAGCCCCGCGGGACTACTTTGCTGTATCAAGAGGCACACAGTAGAAAACACTGTGTGAGCTCCAAGATTAATAGTTTGATCTCTCAAAACTGGTGGCATCTGCATTTGAGGGATATCACCAAGTAATTTGTCCCAACATGTGAGACATGTAATCAGTTCAACCCCAGAGCCGTGCTGAAGGCGGGGCTAGGGGGATTTCCAGTTCCAGATGCTCCCTGGAAAGAGATTGTCATTGATTTCACAGACATGGGAGCTGATAAAAGAGTTCAAAGAAAACGATATTTACTTGTCTGTGTGGATCTATTTTCCAAATGGGTAGAGGCTTTACCCATGAAAACAGAGATAGGTAAAGAGGTAATTAAGTGGCTCACTAGGGAAGTGATCCCCCTTTTTGGGATACCTGAGATTATCAGATCTGATAATGGAACACACTCAAACGATGATCTACGTCTGGTTGAGCAGATGTTTGGGATAAAACATAAGTTTGGGGCTGTCTATCATGCAGCCTCTCAAGGGCTTGTTGAGCGTGCAAACTGAGCTATAAAAGAAGGGCTCGCAAAAGTCTGCGCAGACATTAACTTAACCTGGGTTGAAGCTCTACCTATTGTATTGTTCAACCTCAGGTCCACTCTGAATGCGACGCTTAATGTAAGCCCACATGAAATCCTGACAGGGAGAAAGATGTCCTGTCCTCTAACTGTTATGCCTAGAGATTCAACACCTCTTCTTTTGCAGCATGCTGACATGAGTGAGTATGTCAGATGATTGAACAACGCTGTGATGAGTGTCTCTGAACAGGTTATTGAAATTCTGCGAAGGGACCAACCTGAGGAACCAACACCAGTTGCAGTGGACAGCTGGGTCTATCGAAAAGTGCATAAACTCCACTGGTCAGAGCTACATTGGAAAGGACCTTATAAGACAGCAGAAACTACCACACACTGTGTTAAACTGTGGCTCACTGAGAACAAGTAACTGTGTCCATAAGACACATTGCTCTCCAGCAGAAGATCCAACTGGACAGACAGTGAATGAGGTTAGGGCTGATTTAAGAACCTCATTATCTGAGTCAATATAGAATTCTGTAGAACCAGAGCCACAGTTAGAAGAGGATCTACACTAGTGTAATATCTATCAGAGAACAAAAACGTTGACTGGCAAGTTTAGGCAGTCGTCCTGGCATGGTTCTCTGTGTTCTGGGCCTCATTAGCCTAGTTATAGTGGTACCCATATTGTGGTGGGAAACAAGGTCCCACATACACCATGAGAAAAGAGCTAATGTCCTGATTCCACCCGAGTTGGTTTTTAATTTGGGTAAAACTTCCACTTTAACGGTAGATGCATGTGACATTCTTGCCTGCTCCGGGTGGCCACAGCAAGAGCAATTAAGACAGTTTGATACATTTGTGTACTGTCCTATGTCCAGTTTAATATGCGGTCATTATTTCGTTCTAAGTTCTGTGCATACTGGGGGGATGTAGGACTGAACAATGGACTCACGTATTGGGGATACTAACCGACTGAGGCTCAGAAACATTTATGTGAGGGCAAGACCTTGTTAGATCAGCTATCTATATTCAAGGGAACAGCCCCTGATAACTGTAAGTTAAATCAATGTAATCCCTTGTACATAACACTTCAAGACCCGTTTGACAAATAACGGCCACATGTTTGTGCATAACACTTCAAGACCCCTGTTTGACAGAAAACGGCCACATGTTTGTACTAGGGGCTTATGTTTCAGGTGCCGATCCTTCAGGAGACTTTACAATAGTTATACGAACAAATTCGAGTTATAACCGTAGTCCATATGATTTATACACTTGTGATGGCTCTAAGAAAGATGACTCACGCTACATTCCTACTTCATCTGATCTGCAGAAAAAATTAGTAATAGAAACAGGATTTGTGCAAAACTTTTTTTGGCTTGAATGGGTTCAAAATGCAGCATGTAAAGTGTTAGCTAACACCTCTTGTATCATACAGTGCCTTGCGAAAGTATTCGGCCCCCTTGAACTTTGCGACCTTTTGCCACATTTCAGGCTTCAAACTGTCAGATATTAACTGTGTGAGACATTGCAACTTCAGGCATTAACACTTTTCACTGTGCACAAAAGAATATGTATTGTAGAAAACACTAGTATCTTTATACACTATATGGAATGTAATATTAATGTTCCTGTATGATTGCAGCACAAACACTGTTTGGAAATTCTTATCTTAATATGACACTGTTTTTGGAAATAAAAGTGTGGCCT